>NC_063259.1:1575584-1875584 GCF_019578655.1 Ricinus communis
CTTGCTTAAAATCAATATAAGGAAACCTTCAAAGTTAGGTGGGTATTCTAGAATAAGCTATTGACGTGAGCCTAAATGTGGTATAAAAGTAAACTTTCAAAGTCTTGGCAAAGAACACATTCCATGTATATTCAAAGGTGATATGTCGGATCTTCTACTAAGGGCAAATCCATCGGATAAGGGTGTCTAGCTTCATCCAAGTCAACTTATTCCTCACTAATGAAGTCGGCTCCTTGCTTAATAGTAACACAAATCTACAAATGCTTTCGCTCATACTTGGTAATGTCTCTTAAAACTACCACCAATCGAGCTTCTCATGTAAATCTGTAAAAGAGAGAAAAAAGAAAAAAAAGAGAAAAGAAAAGAATACGGCTAAGTTGAAAACACGAAAAAGCGGCTTAGGAGAAAGCAGTCACTAAGTTAAAAACCAAAAGGAGCTTTCAGGCAAATGTTAAGACAAGGCAAATATTAAGGCAAAAGCACGCTAAGTTGAAAACTTGAAAGGCGGTTAAGGCAACAATCGGGGTGTAAAAGTAAGAAAAGAAAAGAGATTTGGTTGCTACTTGCATCATATTGTCATAAAGCCAATTGTCGTTGCACAAGTATCAATATAGCCCCATGGCAAAGCGATAAGAGCAATACTGATAGATCCAATGGTGTACACGAAGCAATATTCTATTGTCATGAGTAATATTCATTTCACTAAGACCACAATCATCGGTACTCACGATTAGAAGGGCTAGTTGTGAACTAGTGCCATAGGTTGGAAAGGTCCATTAAGTCTGATTGGAAAGGCTTTATGATGCTTTTATGAAGCAATATGACTATAATGCTCACCTAGAAATCTCTATAAGGATTTGGAATTGACAAAGCAAAGCCTAATGAATCCTTTCCGACTTCTTAACTAGATGGAGGAATAAAGCAGTTCTAATGAAGCATAAGCCTTTTGAGAAGGATCAAGTTCAAATGGTAGCGAAATGTTCTCCCATCTTGGTTGGAACATTGCAAATAATGAATCCTAAGACCTTCATAGGCTTGTATGATGATGGCTTACAAGTAGAAGAAATTGAAAATGCTAAAGCTAGTTGGAGCATGGAAAACTTTGAAGCTGATTGAAAAGCTACCATCCGAAGATGATGAAGCCTCATAAGAGTTAGCTCTTGATTTGTTTTAACACAAAAATGATTATGCTTTTAGGACCAATGATATAACCTTAAATTTTGCTTATTTTATTATATTTATCTTAATGGTATTCGCATTTAGTTATTACATGAGCATGTTTAACAATAATTCTATTTGAATTGATTTGTTTAATATGGGCACAAATGAAAATCCTAGGTACATTTCTATCATACATATAACTCTTGAAGAGAGAAAAGCGAGAACAAAAAAAAGTAAAAAAGAAAAAGAAGGAAAAGGAAAGCGAAAGAAATAGATAGTATTTAGTGCATGACTGAATTCAATGTAATAGAATTATCCGGAGGATCCAACTATAGGAAAACCAGGAAAGCAAAACTTACCCCTCTTTCCCGCCTCTTTAGTCTAAAGAGTGTTGGTTTTAAGAATAAGTAATTACCCTTAACCCGACTGCTGACTTGAGGCAACTAATGCATTTCACTTATTGAATAGGATTCTGTGGCTGGTCTACAACCCCTGGATGCTAAAGGTGTCCTTAGGTTAATCTTGTAGTTCCTATGGGGTGGAAACATTGGCATCGGTCGATGAATTTCGTCCTTTACTGCATTTTGCTAAGGGGTTGAAGGAAGATAGCTAACTTGATCCTTTTCCTAGGGATCCCAAATGGGGTACCCAGGAGGCAGATAGCATATCATCCATGTACAATCCATACTAGATCCGACCATTTGCCCATCTTACCTCCTACGTGACCCCATCTTTATCTTAGTAGAGTCTTTCGGTGTCATGTTTGATCGTCTTCACCATTATTTAGAAAGAGTGAGCCATAGATTCAGGAATAAGATACCATCATTACCACCTAGACAATTAGACATCTAGCCCATAATCGCGAATGACCCAATTGCAGAGCGGAGCTCTACCAACTAAGCTATATCCCCACGAGGAAAGTGGAGCATGCACGAAGGAGTCAAATGCTTCTTCTATTCTTCTCTTTGGTGCAACTGGGCCATCCTAGAATTCAATTAGAGACCTCACTTGTGAAGTAAATCATTGCACCTATGGTCAAACTAATTAGAAGAGAGTCAATAGATTCCTTTTCGGAGAGATTCATCCTTCTCGAATGCAACATACAATTCTTCGTTGTACTACGATCTCCAAGTGTGCATGTTCTCCCCTTCTTTCTTCTGCGACAAGTCTTTTGAAATAACTCTAATGAAAAGAAGAAAGAAGGCGTTAGAGACCAAACCCTCCGGCCCCACCTTAGACACTCTAAGATTCTTTTCAAACTGCTCCCATTTTGAGTCAAGAGATAGATAAATAGACATATGCCATCGCATTCATCGGGGCGTTCATAGTGGTAGGAGGGTCGAGGATCAAGAAGTGAGTTATTTATCTGCCAAACATTCTTCTTACTGCTAGCTCCAATCTCTTAGTCTCTACAGAAAGGAAAAAGAATTTCACCTCCTTCGTTTTGGGAAGGGAGGGTTAGGAAAATCCTACTGATTGAAGCTTTCTCCAAACCTTCGGGAAACGCATAAAAAAGGCTCGAATGGTACAATCCTTTCGTCGCCCTAGAATGAAAGTGGCAATCTCGCAGTTCTTGGTCTATGAAGATATGTTGTTAGGTGCTTTATATTATTTTCCCATTGAGGCCAAACCTAAAACTGTGCTCAAGAGATAGTTGTCCACACATTGATAATGCATGTATGCATTCTTAAAAGAAAGGAGCTACGAGGGTCTCCCATGAGGACTGGATCCACAGTGAATAGAAAGTTGGATCTATATTGGATCTCACCTGAATCTCCCATCTATCCTCTTGAGCAAAATTTTGGTTTCATACCATAGTTCGAACAAGAGAAGTACACCATGCTAATGTGCCTTGGATGATCCACATCTTAGGGCTAGGCGATGATGAGCACATTGAACTATCCACGTGGCAGAGAGCCCTCACAACCCAGGCACAACAATGCAATTATCGGGGGAGTGCTCTACCACTGAGCTTATAGGCTATCGTGCAGGACTCATCTCGCACGATTTTGAATGAGAGAAAGAAGTGAGGAATCCTCTTTTCGACTTGACTCTCCCACTCTAGTCATTGCTTTCCTTTCATTACTTCAAAGTAGGCCTTGACTTGACCACTCAATTTTTATATTCCTTTTATTTCTCATCAAACCAATAGCATCTTCTTGGAAATCCTAGCTATTCCGAGCATGATAGTAGGGAATCTCATTGCTATTACATAAACAAGCATGAAAATATGCTTGCATATTCATAGGTCACATCGGATATGTAATTATTGGAATAATTGTTGGAGACTCGAATGGTGGATATGCAAGCATGATAACTATATGCTCTTCTATATCTCCATGAATCTAGGAACTTTTGCTTGTATTGTATTATTTAGTCCTCTGGGCCGGTAACATTCGAGATTATGCGGGATTATACACAAAAGATCCTTTTTGGCTCTCTTTTAGCCCTATGCCTTTTATCCCTAGGAGGTCTTCCTCCCTTGCAATTTTTGGAAAACTCCATTTATTATTTGTGGATGGCGGAGGCCTATATTTCTTGGTTTTAATAGGACTCCTTGAGCGTTGTTTCTATCTATTATTATCTAAAAATAATCAAAATTATTAATGATTGGACGAAACAAAGAAATAACCCCTCACGTGCGAAATCATAGAAGATCCCTTTAAGATCAAACAATTCCATCGAATTGAGTATGATTGTATGTGTGATAGCATCTACTATACTAGGAATATCAATGAACCCAATTATTGAAATTGCTCAAGATACCCTTTTTAGCTTCTAGAATCTATTTCTTAGTTCAAGATCCCTCTTACTAACTGGAATCAAAGAATTATTATATATGTTCCTCCGAAAATGGGAATGGGTTAGGGTTATGAACTTATAATCTATAATATGGTAATCGAGTCGGTTCCATGATTATAAGTTCATTCCATACCGGACCATACCAAAATAGGCTTATATACATTCTCATTATGAGAAAGAAGGGTTATTCAGTATCTAAATAGATCTGCTTGAATACACAATCGCCTAACATATGAAATGGGTGCATAAGGATGTTGTGTTCAGCCTAGAATACAATCATAAAGTTGAAAGTACCAAAAATTCCTAGAGGCATACCATCAGAAAAACTTCCTTGACCGATTGGATAGATCAAGAAAATAGCGATGCTTGTTGCTCCGGGGCTCGCTATGCCAAGAGCGAGAAACCCCTTCCCTCTCTTTCCTTTTCATCCCCGTAGCCATTGCACGGGAGGGGCATGAGGACGAAAAAAGGGGATCCTATCAACTTGTTTCGATCTAGGATAATAAGCTCATGAGCTTAGTCTTACTTTATCATCGAGAAAGAAGACTTTCATCGACAATTTTAACTCATATCTAGCTCCATTCTTTTTAGGTGTGAAGTAGTGTCAAAGCAGAATACCCAACAAGCATTACATCTCCCTAAAAAGGAGGTTATCCAGCCGCACCTCCTAGTATGGCTACCTTGTTATGAATTCACTCTAGTCACTTTCCCTGCCTTCAACATCCCCTTCCTCGCAGTTAAGGTAACGACTTCAGGCATGGCCAACTGCTCGAGAATAAATTTATTACCGTATGGCTGACCGATGATTACTAGCAATTTTGGCTTCTTGCAGGTGAGTTCTGACCCATAATCAAAGCGAGACGAGTTTATGGGTTAACACCCTTGCGGGATCCAACCCTTTGTCCCAACCATTATAGCACGTGTATCACGGGCATAAGAAGCATGATGACTTGGCATCATTCTTACCTTCCTCTGGCTTATCACCGATAGTCTTCTCTGGATTCCAAACTCAATAGTGGCAACTAAACACGAGGGTTGCTCTCATTGCGAGACTTAACTCAACACCTTACAACACGAGCTAACGATAGCCATGCACCACCTATGTTTACATTCCTAAGGGCACACCTCTTTTCAGAGGATTTGCGGCATGTCAAGCCACAGTAAGGTTCTTTGCTTTGCATCAAGTTAAACCACATGCTCCACTTGCTTATGCGGGACCCCATCAATTCCTTTGAGTTTCATTCTTGCATCGTACTCTAGGCGAGATACTTGCTGATGCAGATCGATAAGCACAATCCGGTATCCATCATTAACGACTAGGACTACTAGGTATCTAATCCCATTCACTCCTCTAGCTTTTGTCTCTCGGTGCTAGTGTCGGCCTAATAGAGTGCTTTCATCGTTTGTGTTCTTTCCAATCTCCATGCATTTCAACGCTTCGTGAAATTCCCTCATCCTACCATACTCCAATTAGGCGGTTTCCATCGCTTTTCCGAGTTGAGCCCTTGATTTGTGGCGGACTTAAAAAGCCACCTATAGACGCTTTATGCCCAATCATTTGAATAACGCTTGCATCATCTGTATTACAGCGGTTGTTGGCACGAGTTAGCCGATCCTTATTCCCCAAATATCATCATTGCTTCTTCAATAGGAAAAGTTCATGACTTGTGGTCTTCTACCTCCACGGCATTGCAATCAAGCTTTCACCCATTATGAAAAATTCCCCACTGCTACCTCCCGTAGGACTCTAGGCCGTGTCTCAGTCCCAGTATGGCTGATCATCCTCTCGGACCAACTACTGATCATCACCTTGGTAAGCTATTACCTCACTAACTACCTAATCAGATGTGAGCCCCTCCTCGGGTGGATTCCTCCTTTTGCTCCTCAGCTTACGAGGTATCAGTAGCCATTTCCAGCTGTTGTTCCCTTCCCAAGGGTAGCTTCTTATGCGTCACTCACCCATCCGCCATTGGAAACACCATTTCCTGTCCAACTTGCATGTGTTATGCATGTCGCCAGCGTTCATCCTGAGCCAGGATCGAACTCTTCATATTGGCTTAGAGTTTGCTCCAAGAAATATAACCATCCTTATCCCCTTATGTTAATCCCATGAGCCTTTTATCTATTCTTATTCAATCACGACGATGGGGGAACAAGTCAAAATAAAAAACTCACATTGGGTTTAGAGATAATCGGTCGGTGATGCCTTCCACCATATCAAGGTGACACTCTACCGAGTTATATCCCTCCACTTGCCCCTCTTAAGAAAGAGAATTGACTAATCCTAAGGCAAAGGTCGATAAACTCAACGCCACTATTCTTGAGTTGCATCTTGATTTTATTGGTCTTATTGAATTTCCTCTATAGATTCGTCCACTCCTTTTGAGGGATCATCAACAATTACTTTGAGTTCCTCAAGTGCCCCTACAAAATAATTTGCACAAATACCTTTCCTAAGGTCAAGCTTGTTTGATTCATCAAAAACTACATTCATAGACTCTTCAACTACTAAAGTACATTTGTTAAAGACTCTATAAGCTTTGCTTGATATGGAATAGCCTAGGAAGATTCCTATGTCAGTTTTGGCATCAAATTTTCTAAGGTTGTCCTTGGTATTTAAAATGTAGCATTTGCGTTCAAAAACTCTAAAATACGAGACCTTAAGTTTTCTTCCTTTCCAAAGCTCATAAGAAGTTTTATTTAGTAAAGGTCTTTTAAAAACTCTATTTGCAGTATAACAACTAGTTTTAACGACTTCGGCCCAAAAGTAAGAAGGAAGTTTATACTCATTGAGCATTGTCCTAGCCATTTCCACTAGTGTTCTATTTTTTCTTTCTACAACTCCATATTGTTGTGGTGCTCTAGGAGATGAGAAATTGTGAGAAATTCTAAATTCTTTATGAAGGTTTTCAAAAAGATCATTTTCAAATTATTTTACATGATAACTCCTTATAGAGGAAATCAAATACCCTTTTTCATTTTGAACATGTTTTGCAAAAGTTTTGAAAATGTTGAATTCTTCATTCTTATGAGCAAGGAAATTAACCCAAGTAAATCTAGAGTAATCATCAACAATCACAAATCCATATGACTTTCCACCTAAATAAGCTACTCTAGTAGGTCCAAACAAATCCATATGTAATAGTTGAAGTGATCCAGAAGTACTTACAATATTTTTTTATTTAAAGGATGAAAGATGTGGTTTTCCCATTTGACATGGTTCATAAGGCTTTTCTTTGATGAACTTCACTTTGGAAGTCCATTAACTAGCTCTTCTTTTGGCTAACTAGTGTAGAAGCTCCATGCTTGCATGTGCAAGTCTTCTATGCCATAGCCAAGATTCATCACTAATAGACATAAGACATTTGAAAGATTGATTAGCAACTTTGTAGGTCAATTGTATAGGCATTGCCACTTCTTCCTCCTTTGGGTATCATGATGAGCATAGTTTTACACATATTTGCTTGCATATTATTACGTATGTTCTTAGCAATTATTGTGCTTTTATTCCCATATCACCCGTGTTTTATGTTCTTTTGCATTTCAGGAACATTTATAGGACCATCATCATTGTTTAAGCAATTATAGATCAATCACGTGCGGAAGCGGATGAGAATTCATCAAGATCGGACAAGAGCCCATGATGCATACATTAAGCACGGCTGGACTCGGCCGTGCTCAACCAATAGCTTTGATTCTTGAAATTGGCACTTTGGGCACGGTTTAGTAGCCACCACGGCCTTGGCCGGCCGTGGTGGCCAACACGGGGAGGAACACGGTTGTGGTGAAACCCTACTTGGTGAGATCCACGGTTTCGGCCACGGCTAAACCGTGGTCTTGCGACCCTTCTGACGAACAGTAGTCTTTGAGTTAAATATATAAGAAAAATGAGTTTTTCTTAAGTAGGAGAGGGAGAAAAGAGTGACATTGAGCCACAGTGGTGGTTCGGTTTACTTTGTCACGAGTGCGAGAGTTGCGGTGAGTAAGAATCCGGAATCGTAAGATTAGGGTACAACGATGGTGGAGCAATTCAAGAGGCGTTTGGGAGATTAATCAAAGTGTAGATCCAGTTGGGCTTCATCCAATTCGAGAGAAAAGGGTGTACATGTTTTATTTTCATTATTCTTTCATTGTAATTGATTTCCTAGATTGTTTTAAACATGAACATGTTTAGCTAGACTGATTTAATCCATTGGGATTTCTTTACTATGTTGGCTTGATATTATATTGTTGGATTGTTTGAGTTGGTTTTGTATTCTTCTTGTTTCGGTATGAATAAGATTATGCATTATTCATGAGGCGTTGTGAATTGTGATGTTTAGATTGCTTTATGAGATTGAGAAATCCGTTTGGCAATTGGAACTTTGAATAACAAGAGGCTAATAATCGCTTAGAGATAAGGATAATTAACTAGCCGGATTAAGAATTAACAAAGCTTAATAGAGTGATTAAAGCTTAATGCTAATTTAAGAATCAATCGTTAGGAAGAGATTCCAACTTTAGGTTATTAGGTTTAGGAATTCGGTTATCTCGAGAGAAATGATTAAATCACGGGTAGCATAATTAGACTCAACGATCCTTTATCTTTTGTTCGGATGCCAACTAGTTTAGATTCCCTTTGGGTTTGTCTTCTTGTCTTGATTATTTCACTTATCAATTACTCCTGCATCTCCCTTAGAACTTAGCTCGTAGTTAATAGTTAGTCTAGAATTTATTCATCATCCATTTTAGGTTAATATAACAAAGAACAAAGAAGTAACTCGGGCTTCGCTTTCCGAGGAATCGACCTTGATACTCGCCATTAGTGCTAGATCGCATCGATAGGTACACTGCCTTAGATTGTAGCTAACACGAGTAGCACACATCAAGTTTTGGCGCCGTTCTTGTTTGAAAACTAGAGTGAAATTTGCTATTTGTTAATTTAGCCATTTTTTTTTCTTTCTTATTATTTTATGATTTTTTTTTTTTTTATTTATTTTATTTTATTTGTACATATTTATTTAGTTTAAGTTTATGATTCATATAGTGAATGATAAGGAGGTTCAATGCTAAATTTAAACTCTTTGTATGATACATTGGAAAATGGGATCAGGAACCAAGAGAGTGCTAAAAATTGGGATGCCCGTGCATCTTTAGATGCTCGAGTGGAATTATTTTGCAGGGCTACGATCAACTCTCTTCTCCTATCCTTTTATCTCAAGTCTTTTGTGAATTTTGTTGTGGTTTACATGTGTGTAATGATTGTCCATTGTATAGTGATGTTGCTCATTGTTCTTATAACTGTGAACAGGTGAATTATACGGGAAGTTGGCCAAATGACTCGTATGGAAGCACCTACAATCAAGAGTGGAGCACTCATTCACCCTTTGGATGGAGCTTAGATGGCCAGAACCACTAGGAATTCAGCAACTACATCAGTGACCTAATGTTGCACCTTGACTCAAGATGAAGAGTTAGTGTCAGAGGAGCTGATGATGAGGTTCATAACAAGTCTTGAGGAAAGATTCCAACAAACAGAGAGGATACTTGAAGATCAACAAGCCTCGATTAACAACGTAGAGCATCAAGTAGGCTTAATCTTCAAGTTACTAGCGGAAGAGCAATTGAGAACTCCATCAAACTGCTGAATCCGAGGAACATTTGAGCGCCATCACTTTGCGTTCGGTGAGAATTTTCTGGTTTATCTATTATGTTTGACGATGATGCTTATGTGCGGGACGACTCTTTGAACATAGAGATAGAACCCGGAAAAGGAAGAGGCAAACATGATCCTACGAAGACTACCAACTGGAATATGCAGTTGATGATCTTTGAGTTGAGTTAGAGGAATTGTTGGTAGATTTTCCACAAGTCCCCTCGATGATGGAAGATGAGCACGAGTTGTCCAATGAAGAAGTCTTGGAGGAGCTCGAGTTTCTCCTAGCAAGAGAACAACCGAGGGCCGAGAAGAAAACCATCGACACTCTAAAGAGATTGCCCAACCATCGATCCTTCCAATTATTGAAACTCCGGCTTTCAAATTGGAAGAGCCCCCAAACATCATGACTACATCCAATTATACGAGGCGAGTCTTGCCCATCATATTGGCGGCTTGTTTGATAGTCGGAAGAGGAAATTGTGATTATCCCTCTAGCGGATACTTGAAGATATTTGCTTGGAAGAAGGATGGATGGTCGTCGATCACGCCCATTGCCTTTCACCATGAGTCCGAGCTAAGAAGACTCATCACATAAAAAGAAGCGCTTTGGGAGGCACCCCAAACTTTATCTTTAATCTTTAATATTTTAACCTTTTGTTTTGAAACATTTTATTAGTTTTAGTTTTCATATTTTCAGTTTTGATTTTATTTCTTTATTTTATTATTTTCGGATTCTACCGAGGAGGCGTTGAATTTCCACAACATCGGCCTCGATGGATGATCGGGGCGATTCTAGATCTTTTATTTTTCCGTATTTATTTACTTTATTTTTCATACATGTCATGCACTTGGATTGTATTGCTTTTGTTCTCTTAGTTGAGCATTCCATGCGGGGTATCCATAACATTTTACACTGAGGACAGTGTGTTCTTTAAGTGTGGGGTGCTTATGGGTAAACCCTAATCTCTCATATGATTTTAAATTGCTATGGCTAGGTGTTGTGTATTTTTAGGAGATGTTAGGACATTGTGTTTTTATGCACTTGAGTATGCTAATTTTGAGCTGATTGATGACTTGATTTATAGAATTGTAGTTACTTTTCTTTGTTGTTCATTGTCCTTGGAAAACAATTTATGGTGTTTTACACATCAACCCTGTCGGGTTAAACCGGTGTTATTTAATTGTTTTTCGAATTGTCGAATTTTAACTTAGAACGTTGATAATATCATATGCATGTGTTTCTTAAATAATGATTCAATTAATGATGTTGCGAACCAACTGCACCTAATACCACACCTGAAAGTGAGATTTTGAGCCAGTTGAACATTCATTATGCTTATGCTCTTTATATTTCTTGTTTGAGTGTGCATTGTACTTAACTTTGCTTCTAGAACTTGCTTTGTAATGCGTGTTGAAGTTACATGAATATTGTGAATACCATGAGATGATTTGGGCGATTTAGGATTCCCCACATTTGACCAAAAGCCTACCACCTTATGTTTCCATTAGTTAGCCAATTTTTGAGCCTTAACCTTTTCTTCATAATCTACACCTATACACTTCAATTATACCATTCTTTACATTTATCTTTCCTTTACCCTTATGCTGGAATTTCTTTCTGTGATATGTTCGACTTTATGTGGGATTTCTTTAAAAAAAAAAAAAAGAAAAAAAAAGAGAAAAAAAAGAAGAAGAAGAAGAAAAAAAATATAATAAACAAATCTCTTTAATTATTTATCTTTTTATTGGATTTAGAGCATTTGCGAGCGTTATTCTATGAAGTAGGGATTTTAGTGAATGATTCTTTTTGTGATCTTAGGCATTTAATCCTTTGAGCATATAATATTGTTTATCGCACGAATTCCAGCATTTTCATACTTCTGTCCAAATCTCTGTACCTTTACCCTAGCCCCATTACAACCTTGGTAAAGACCCTTTGATTTTGGTATTTACTTATTCCGCGATGGCGAAGATATGATTTATAAGCAAGCTTATGGTGAGCGGGTCTTGTGCATTTGCTTTGAGGGATTTGTTATTTACCTAATATACACTTTGAGCGACTTGAGTGATCCCTGTGAGGCATTGGTTCATGATGTTGGTGTTGAGTTGTCATTTAAGTTACTCATGCATTAATATTATTTCCATTCTTTGTTAATGATTTGTAATTTGATTTATGATTGAGTATCCTTTGAGATGTGTTGAATACTCTCATTGTGGACTAGGGGCATAAACTGAAAGGAATTGCTAACTGTAGTTTTATGAGGTGAGTTGTTAATTGCTTGAGGACAAGCAATAGCTTAAGTGTGGGGTAATTTGATGAGCATAGTTTTACACATATTTGCTTGCATATTATTGCGTATGTTCTTAGCAATTATTGTGCTTTTATTCCCAGATCACCCGTGTTTTATGTTCTTTTGCATTTCAGGAACATTTATAGGACCATCATCATTGTTTAAGCAATTATAGATCAATACGTGCGGAAACGGATGAGAATTCATCAAGATCGGACAAGAGCCCGCAATGCATACATTAAGCACGGCCTGGACTCTGGCCGTGCTCAACCATTGGCTTTGATTCTTGAAATTGGCACTTTGGGCACGGTTTAGTAGCCACCACGGCCTTGACACGGCCCGTGGTGGCCAACACAGTAGAAACACGGCCCGTGGTGGCCAACACGGGAGGAACACTGAGTGGTGAAACCACTGGTGAGATCCAGTTTCGTACGGCACGGACTTGACGTCTTGACCGTACTGACCTTGAACACGGCCGTCTTGAGTTAAATATATAAGAAAAATGAGTTTTTCTTAAGTAGGAGAGGGAAAAAGAGTGACATTGAGCCCCAGTGGGCTGGTTCGGTTCTCGCACAATCTTGAGTGCAGAGAGAGTTGCGGTGAGTAAGAATCCGGAATCGTAAGATTCCGAGTGCAAAACAGATAGTGGAGCAATTCAAGAGGCAGTTTGGGAGATTAATCAAAGTGTAGATCCGGATTTGGAGCTGTTCATCCAATTCGAGAGAAAAGGGTGTACATGTTTTATTTTCATTATTCTTTCATTGTAATTGATTTCCTAGATTGTTTTAAACATGAACATGTTTAGCTAGACTGATTTAATCCATTGGGATTTCTTTACTATGTTGGCTTGATATTATATTGTTGGATTGTTTGAGTTGGTTTTGTATTCTTCTTGTTTTCGGTATGAATAAGATTATGCATTATTCATGAGACGTTGTGAATTGTGATGTTTAGATTGCTTTATGAGATTGAGAAATCCGTTTGGCAATTGGAACTTTGAATAACAAGAATCGGTTAATAATCGCTTAGAGATAAGGATAATTAACTAGCCGGATTAAGAATTAACAAAGCTTAATAGAGGCGGATTAAAGCTTAATGCTAATTTAAGAATCAATCGTTAGGAAGAGATTCCAACTTTAGGTTATTAGGTTTAGGAATTCGGTTATCTCGAGAGAAACCAATTCGATTAAGAATTGGCCGACGGGTAGCATAATTAGACTCACTGATCCTTTATCTTTTGTTCGGATGCCAACTAGTTTAGATTCCCTTTGGGTTTGTCTTCTTGTCTTGATTATTTCACTTATCAATTACTCCTGCATCTCCCTTAGAACTTAGCTCGTAGTTAATAGTTAGTCTAGAATTTATTCATCATCCATTTTAGGTTAATATAACAAAGAACAAAGAAGTAACTCTGGGCTTTCGCTTTCCTGAGGAATACGACCTTGATACTCGCCATTAGTGCTAGACTGCATCGATAGGTACACTGCCTTAGATTGTAGCTAACACGAGTAGCACACATCATATCACTTTGTCATCCACTAGGGTGTTGACAAGACATCCATTGGAGTCAAAAGTGACTTTATTCCCTTTGTCATACAATTGACTTACACTCAATAAATTATGTTTCAAACCATCAACTAGGAAAATATCATCAACAAAAGATTTACCATCCTTACCAATGGAGCCAATGCCAATTATCTTACCCTTGGCATCATTTTCAAAGGTTACTTTGCCTCTGTTATAGTCCTTGACATTCATAAGAGGCTCTTGTCACCTTCATGTGCCTTGAACATCTAGTATCAACATGCCAAAGATTTGTGCTTATGGATTTAAGACACACTTACAAAAAGAAGTTAACTCACTTGATTTTAGGTACCCAAATAAGGTTGTTCTTATAGAGTTAGTATTAGAAAACTCATTCATGGAAAGATGTATTTTCCTTATTTTTCATTTCACATTGATATGTCCAATTCTCATGCAATAGTGGCAAGTGACCTTAGAATTTTTAAGAAGGTTTAAATTGGTCTTCTTAGCCACTTTTGCTAGAGGTTTGTATCACATACAATTGTTCTCACATATGAATGAACAAGATTTGTTAATATTTTAGTTTTTATATATGAATGCATATTTTGTTCCTTTTGGCTTAGCCTTCGGAACATGTGTATCTTTCCCTTTCTTTTGAATGGAAGGTCTAGTGTGTGTATTGTGCTTTAAAACTCCATTTGAGTTTCTCTCAAATGCATGTGGTTGAGTGGCCTTAAAAAAGATTGTGCTGTGAGATGAGGATGATGAAGCTCCTTTAAACCCAAGTCCATGTCTCACAAGGGGAGGTCTTTGAGATAGAACTAGTATGTCAAGAGACTCTTTCCCTTTGTGAACTTTTGAAATTGAGTTCCTAAGCTCTTCAACTTCATTTTTCAAAGAATTGTTCTCTTTAAAAAAAATTTCATTTGAAATATCATCCAATGATTTCCTTAAGTCATTATAGAAAGTTTTTAAGGAGACAATTTCCTTCTTTGAAATCTTAAGGTCTTGCAACAAACTAGAACATTTTTTTTTGTAAAA
Organism: Ricinus communis; assembly: GCF_019578655.1. Lineage (NCBI taxonomy): Eukaryota > Viridiplantae > Streptophyta > Magnoliopsida > Malpighiales > Euphorbiaceae > Ricinus > Ricinus communis. The sequence goes on from NC_063259.1 coordinate 1,590,042, forward strand.
ATTTAGTTTTGAAAGCATGTTTTGTAAGAGCTCATCCTCATCACCAAAAGAAAGAAGATGAACAAGAAGAAGAATTGCATGAAGGAGAAGTGGAACATACCTCATAGGAGTCTTCCATGTTTGTCATGAAACAAAGATTTGCCTCCTATTCTCTTTCACTTTCATTATTAGAGGATGAAGATGTATAACTCCAAGTAGCTTTTAAGCCCTTTTTCTTTTCTTTGTCTCCCTTCTTCTTCATCAAGTATTTAGGACAATCCGGCTTGATATGTCCTTGATTTCCACATTCATAGAAAGTGACTTCCTCCTTCTTGTCCTTACTTGTTCTTGATTTTGAGAAGGGGCTCTTACTTGTATAAGGGTTGTTACTTCTTCTACTTTTGGCTTCAAGTATTCTCTTTATGTGCTTGCTAATAAGAGCCACTTCATCGCTCTCACTTAGAGCTTCCCCTTGATCTTCATCATTACTTGGGACATTAATTGCATCTTGAGTTCTTGTGCCAGCCTTGAGTGCTAGGGCTTTCTTCTTCCCACTATCTCTGTCAACTTCATCCTTCATAAGAGACATCATCTAGTTAGAAGCTTACCTATGACAACATCCATAGGAATCTTCCCTAGGTCTTCATTTGCTTCTTCAATGCTAGCCACTCTAGCACCATATTTATCCAAAGGAACTCCTAAGGGTTTTATTGTTGATCTCTACTAGCTCATAATGCTTCCCAAACTTTCTCATGTTGTCGATGATGGTGAGAAGTCTATTAGTCGTGTCGATGACAAATTTGTTTGGCTTCATCTTGAACATCTCATACTCGGTGACGTACATTTGGATCTTCCTTGATTTTACTTGCTTTGTGCATTTATGATAGTTCTCCAAGATAATCTAAATTTGATGAGCCTTGTTGCAATGTTGCACTCTCCCACATTCTTCTCTAAAGAGGCAACTCACAATTATAGCCATTGCTTACTTATTCTTGTGGGCATCCGCCCATTCTTCTCTAGGACAAATTCTTTCTTCACCATTTTTTATCTCAATGGGAGCTTTGAATTCCTTTACCACATAGTCCCACACTTCAATGCCATAGGAATCTAAGTAGATTTCCAAGTGGAATTTCTAAGACGCATAGTTGAATCCGTCAAAGAATGGCTTGAGGTGTTGGGCTCCTTCATTGGTTGCCATGATCTTTACACTCGCAATTAAGCTTGATAAGAGTGATCAAGCTCTGATACCATTTATTGTCCCTTAGATCCAAGAAAGAGGGTTGAATTGGTGAACTCAAATTACAGAAATAGATAGCTTTAGGTAAAACATAAGGATTTAAGAAAGATTAAGGATAATTTAAAGAGAGTAAGGGTTACAGAAGATGGCACAAAGGTTTATAGTCGTTCGAGAATAATCCTCCCTTTATCCACTCTTCAATATTACACTTGAGTATTCCACTATAATCTATAAGATTACAACCTTTGGATTTTACCAGTTCACCCAACAACTTGGTGTTTTAAGGCTAATACTAAACCTCTTCCCTTAGTGAACTAATCTCTCACTAAGTCCCTTAACCCTTGAGTATTAATGGTTACTCAATAACATATTCCTTGTGTTTTTAATACATAGGGCCACACAACCTTTAGACTTTTACTTGAACAAAGAGTTTCAACTTAATACACTTTACAAAGAAAGAAATTGACTGTAAAATGTTGAGAAATGAATTTGTAAGAGTTTTGGTATACCTAAACAACACACTTACTTATAGAGTCTTTAAGAGGGGTATTTATACACATACCAACCTCTTGGGGACACTATAATAGGTCTAAAATTCAATAATTGCAATATTGATAACTTAACAAAAAATTACCTAAAGTCTTGAATAGTGCCCCTGCGCTTTTTAAAAAAAGACGTTGGGGATCCAACGGCTCCAGACACGTGGTACTAGTGGGATGGCTGTTATCTCAACAATTATTGGCATCACATTAATTGCGAAAACTACCCCCATACTACAGTAGCGTCCTTGCGCTTGCCTTGAGTACGCCTAGAAGCGCCCTCGTGCTTCTCATTGCGCTATTGTCTACCATTTTCAGTCTCAAGCTCTAATATGAAGTGCCCTCGCGCTTCTTGAAGCTTCTACACTTTGATTAACAGGTGTCATGATGCAATTGGTAAGATGTCAGGTGGACTTTTCAATATCTTGTAAGATTTTGGTCATATGAAAAGCGCCCCCTCGTGCCTTCGCACTTTTTTGAGTCTTTTTGCAAGACTCCCTTGAAAGCTAAAGAATGCTTAGACTTTGGCTAGTTCCTTTAGTGCTCCATCATACAAACACTCAGACATAGGATTAGCAATGTTCAAGTTGGGTGTTAAGATCAAAATATAGATCAATTGCACCTTAGATCAACATAACATTTTCGTATAGACAATGTAAAACATATATTTGGGTATTCTAGCAATAGAATTTTTTTTTACAATTTTCATTATTTTACCAAAGATTAAAATTTAAATTTGATAGATCGTATCTAGGGAGAATTCACTTTGAAGTGACTATTCCTTAGATATAGATACACACCATGATATTTTATTTTAGAATTGAATCAATTTAAAAAAAAAAACCTAAAGTTAAAGATTTATCAATAGGCAATGTTGCTCCCATACCTAACAAAGAGGCTATTGCAGTACCAACGAAAAAGATAGTTGTTGCAACTGGACGATGAAATGGATTTTAGAACTTATTAACATTCTCCAAAAAGGGTATTGTTAATAATCTTGCAGGTATTGAAACCATTAGAAGAACACCCAATAACTTATTGGGTACTATACGAAGTATTTGAAATATAGGAAAGAAATACCATTCAAGAAATATTTCTAAAGGAGTTGCAAATGGATCTGCAGGTTCACCAATCATTGATGGTTCTAGAACTACTAATCCTACATTACATGCAATAGTATCTAGAATTACTACCGAAAAAATATATAAAAGATTATTGGGCCATGCAGGTTCTCGTAATAATTATGACTCATTCCCTTAGGCAATTTAGCCCTTAATACAGGATCATTCAAGTCAGGTTTTTCTATAGGTAAATTCTTATAAATCCATCCTCCGAAGGAACCGGACATGTTAATTTTTCATCATCCAGCTTGAGCAAGAATTAAACGAATCAAATAGATCCATAAAAAAAATCTTATATACATACAAAGGATTTACTTATTACTAATATAGTTCAGCCTATGTAATTCTTTAGATCCCGTATTTCACTTCACTCCGATAGTATCATAAATAGGATCAATGCAGAGGAAATGACTGCATTTACATATTATTAAGTAATTAAGTAATATATAAAGTATTAAGAAATAATGTAAAGGAAATAAATAAAATAAAAAATAAAAATAAAATAGGTAAAATAGAATATATATTCTACCATTTCACTTATTCTACTAAGTTTTACGGAGCCTGTTCATGTACACCATGATTTGATCTGATTATATAAAAGATTCTCTTTAAGTGAACCAGCCTATCTTTTGTTTGGGGCTTACATGGTGGTTGGAACAAAAACACATTTGGTTATTAATTCCAATATGGTGGATAAGGGTATATATCTGCATGACCAAATCAACAGTCCAAGTCATACACTCCCATAATCCATTTTTCTCTTAGGAGAATTCGCTTTAACTATTCATGTAAAATAAAAAAGAAATTAAAGTTGAAGGAAAATATCCAAATACATGTCTTATTCTTTTCAATAATCCATATTTGTAGTAATGAATTATTATTCTTCCTCCCCCAAGCGATCAACGGTTGATTACAAATATTAATAATCTATATTCTTTATACTATAAAGGGCCTGAAATACATTGCTTATGTATTATTGGAAAATGCATTAATTTAAATACGACAGTAAGAAGAGGTAATACAAAAGTGTGTAAACTATAAAAGTGAATCAAAGTGGATTGTCCTACACTAGCACTTCCATGTAATAACTCTACCAAAGGCAATCTTATTATAGGAATAGCTTCTGCATGCCTGTTATAATTTTTACTGCCAATAACCAATTCGGTCCCAAGGTAAGGAATAACTAGTTATGCCAAACGATGCTATCAATACAGTAAGAACCACACCTATAAACCAAGTCAATTCATGAGATTTTTTTAAAGCCAACAGTGAGATATACACGAAATACATGCAAGATTACTGTTGTTTTCACTATTATTGATAGGAATTTCTTGTTAAGATCTTATAAATCGATTGAAACCTCAAATTCATATTACACCCAAGATGATTTAATAAAAACTTCAAACTAAGTCCAAAGATTCCCTAAGTAAGAACCATTGTACTATTACTCATTCACTGAAAAAATACAATGAGTTAAAATTCAAAGACGATTTATCCTTTGATCAAACATAAGAAAGAGGAGGAAAAATCTTTCAATTTATACCTTCTAATTCTTTGAAATTTTTTGACATCCGATCATATGGGGATCTGAATATTAAGTATGAATCATAGTTCTCATAATACATAATTTACTTCATATATTTTGGCTCCATATACTAAAATAAACACCTGACGAGGTAAAACATCATCTCTATTAAGATGACAGGCCCACTCTCTATACTATCAATAGGATCAAGTATAATAAGTTGCACACTCATATTCTAGAAATACAGAAAGAAAGAAATTTCGCGATCGAACTACCAAAATAGAATAAAAAATCTGAAACCAAGCCAAAATGCTTATTTTGCATTGGAAAACTAGGAGTTAGCAGTTCTTATAAATCTAATTCATTGAGATTTTGTCTAGTAAAACAAAGAATTATAAATCTCCAAAATAATAGATAGGAATACTGCAAATAGAGCCATTGTGACACCCATCAAAATTTTACTAGATATATTATATATCTATATAGAATATAGAATTTATATATTAGATATTAGATGTGACAGCCCGGCCTAGAGAAGCGGTCCGATGAGGGTGGGAAGTGGACGCCGGGGCAAAGATAAGATGACTGGACAAGGAGCGGCTTCTGGCAGGCTTCTAGGATGACAACACTCTGGGTTACAGGGTTACATGAATGAATCAAATTGCACATCAAAATGGAGCGGGGAATGGTTGATAACATATATGTAAAGAGTTGGAACTAATCACAAGAGGCGTTTTTTGGTTGTTTGGCTGTGGAGTTGTAGGAACTCCAAAGTTAAATGTGCTTGGTTTAGAAAAATTCCAAGATGGGGGACCTCCTGGAAAGTTCTCGAACTCGCCAAAGGGACAAAACCATGAGGCCAGTGGGGACCAAAACGGACAATATCTCATGTAATCTGGTTCCGGGTCGTTATATTAGAATTTATCTTTATGTATATTTATATAGAATATATAATTTATTATAGAATTTAAATTTCTGTGGTATGTTAAAGCATTTCATCTGATTTCAATATGATAATAATTCAATATGATAATCATAATGGGTTGTTTGGGACTTGAACCCGGAACTAACCAGATATAGTAGAAAATTTTCTTGTTTGTTAAAAAATAGGTAAAAATAATCCTCTCCAAGCCATGGTTGCATTTTTCATTGCACATGGCTTTCCCTATGTATACATCAAAACCTCAATTCCTTCCTAAACAAAGCCTCTAAAGAAGTTGAATACTCAGTCGCTCAATCCTTACTCGTATATTGTATGAGCATTTCATAAAAGATTTCATAAGAGAAATAAATAAATTTTTTGTTATCCCTTCATCATTTAGGGAAAATTTTGATTTACATGTTCTCATAACCAACTATTCATGACTGGCCAAATCATTAATAGAAATAATATCCAAATACCAAATCCATCCTCTATATAACCTGTGCAAAAACAGAAGAAACTTTAGGAAGATCAAAAAAAGAATCTGTTCTTCCTCCGTAAAAAATTCTTCTAAAAATTCTGAACCTAATCTTTTCAAAAAAGCGCGTATACTACGTTTATATTTACGAGCCAAAGTTTTAACAAAAGAAAGTCAAAGTATATATTTTATTTAATACAAATTCATTGCTTTGTTAAGAATCTGTTATAATAATGAGAAAGATTTTTGTATATATGCACAAATCAGTCCATAATCTCAAAATCCACCAAATCTGCCCAGGTCAATTTACTAATGCGATGTCCTGTTGTGTTACAAAATTTCATTTTTGCCAATTATCTAATTAGAGGAATAATTGGAACTATTGTATCGAGTTTCTTCATAGTATTATCTTTATATACTATAAATGAATTTTCTATCATTTGACTTCATACCAACTAAGGATTAAATTATACAATTGGAAGGTAGCCCAAAAAGTTGAGAGATTGCTTAGATAATGAAATTATATAGATCTTACCTAGTTGAAACCACAAATAAAAATGACATTGACATAAATGGACAAGGTAATATTTCCATTTCTTCATCTAAAGAGGCTCATCTTTTGAAGCCAAAACAGATTTTCCTTGATATCTAACATAATGCATGATAGGGTCCTTGAATAATCATAGGATGGCCTGAAAATCATTAGCTAAGACTTCCGTAAAATGTTCTATTTTTCCATAGAAATAAATTTGTTCAAGAATTACTCGAGAAAATATTGATTGTGAATGAAAGGATTGGTTACGAAGAAAAAAGAAGATGGATTCATATTCGTATACATGAGAATTATATAGGAACATGAAAAATCTTGGATTACTTTTTGTAAAAATAGAAATTGATTTCTTTAAAACAATAAAACTATTCCAATTCCAATATTCATGAAGAAAGAGTCATAATAAATGCAAAGAAGAGGGATCTTTCACCTAATGGTGAAGGATTTGAACCATCTTTTCGAGATGGATGGGGTAATGTATTAATACACCTGACACATAATTTAAATATGAAAATTTGTCCTTTAAAAAAGAAAATATTGAATGAATTTATCGTAATTTATGAGATTTTATTATCTCTGACCTTTCTAAAGAAGATACTAATCGTATAGAAATGGAATTTCCACAATAACTGCAAAACCCTCTAATATCATTTGATAATATAAATTCTTGTTGTACCTAAAAAATGGATTTTGATTATAATCATTAGCAAAAGTAATCAAATGGTTCTATTGATACATTCGAGTAATTAAATATTTTACAATTAATAGACTAGATTTATTGTCATAACCTATATTTTTCAACAAAGTAGATCTATTTAAACTGTGATCATTAGCAAATATATAAATATACTCCTGAAAGATAAATGGGTATAGGAAGTTATTTTCTCGAGATGTATCTAGTTCTAAATAGCTTTGATATTCCTCCATCTTTTTATTTGAAATATCTTTGATATTCCTCCATTTTTTTATTTGAAATTAAATTGGATTTAAGTAAGGATAGAGGATTTTTTATTGGGTTATTAAATGCTACATAGTGCGATACAATAAAATAAAGTAGTATATGATAGAAAAGAATAGATACCTCAAAAATTGGTAAACTCATCAGCAGACTCCCATCCTCTCTTTTTTCCATCTAATTGGTTTATGTTTATTATAAGATAAATCGATACAAAAAATGATTAGAAATCCTTTATTTTTTCAAGCCAATCACTTCTGATTTTGAAAAAAAATATCTTTATCAATATACTCTTTCTTCTGCACATTCATCTCCCTCTCATAATGGGAAATAGTTAATAGTTAGGGATATTCAATTTCTTAGATACCATCAAGAATTTAAAATAAAATAAATAGGTAAAAGAGATATTCAATTTTTTAGATACACTATCAAATAGACTAAAGAATTGTCACTAAAACTAATTTTAGATATTCTATGTTAAATATTAAAATTAAGCGAGGGATGACAATATTTTTTTTACATTACAAAATCAGAAACAAAGGCGTTAATAAAATAAAATGCTAAAAATACATACATATAAGTATTCTTCATTTTATGAATAGTTAATTTGACTTAACTTTATTCTTCCTAAAAAATTTTCTTCAAGTAAAGCAGAAAGTGCATAGGATAAATGAATCAATCCCGTCTCAATGGTTAGATAAATTTAGAATTATTCATTAAAGACAAAGATAAAATATCTGAAAAATGAGGTTAGTTAAAAGAAACTACATATGTTTCATATGTAGTTTCTTTGTTTGTTTTAATTTTAATAGGCACCAACAAAGGTATTGAAATAGACATGTCAAATACTACACATGGAGAGAGATATTATTTCACCAATCGCGTCACAGGTATCTAACGTAGTCATACTTATTGATTTTCCACAAAGTAGTAACGAAAGGTGTAACTTGTAAAAATATTTCCATTTTCCAATTGGATTTGATCCATTCGTTCATAAAGCAATCTATTTGATCGCAGACATTTTTGGAACAACTCTAATAAAGGGAACAATAGTCAATTTTGAAAGAACTTATTATCAACCTCTTTCGGATATGAATCTATCTGATTCAAAACGAAGAGCTTGCATCAATATCTCAATTTCAATTCAAACATAGGTTTGATTCACACTCCACGTTCTGAGAAATATTTACCATCCAAAAAAAGGAAAAAGTGGAGTCTTTGTCAAATGAAAGGTGTTGAAAAAGGGCAGATGTATAGAATCTTTCAACAAGACTGGGCTTTTTCAACTCTCTCAAAACGGAATCTATTCCAAACATATATGCCATGGTTGCTTACGTCGATAGGGTACAAATTTCTAAATTTGCTATTTTTAAATACCTTTTCGGACCTATTACCGATACTAAGTAGTGGTAAAAAATTTGTATCCATTTTTCATGATATTATGCATGGATCCGATACATCATGGCAAACTCTTTAGATTAAATTGTGTCTTCCATAATGGAATTTGATAAGTGAGATTTCAAGTAAATGTTTTACATAATCTTCTTCTGTCCGAAGAAATAATTCATTGAAATAATAAGCCACCATTGATATTAACATATATGAGTGATAGGCTATTTGTGTAGCTACAATCTAAGGCAGTGAATCTATTGATGCAGACTAGCACTAACAGTGAGTATCAAGGTTGTATTCTCGGGTAAAGGTGATCCTAGAACTACTACAGCGTCTTATGATATCTAACCCTAACAAAATCAATGAAGTTGCTACTTTATGATTAAATGTAAACAAGTGGTTAACTAAGTGTCAGACAGGCTGAAAGGATTTAGTGAAATAATCAAAGGAAAAGCAAACCCAAGGGAACCTAAGCTAGTTGGATTTTAGTGAAGATAGAGATTATAATGATTACCAATTGTAATTACCTGTGGACGAATTCTTAACTGAATTTGGTTTTCCTCTCGAGATAACCGAATTCTTAAACCTAAGAACCTAAAGTTGGAATCTCTTCCTAACGATCGATTATTAGATTAGCATTAAGCTTTAACTCGCCTCTATTAAGCTTTGTTAATTCTTAATCCGGCTAGTCAATTACCCTTATCTCTAAATGATCATTAACCAGTTCTTGCTATTCAAATTTTTAATTACTAAATGAATTTCTCAATTATATAAAGTAATCTAAATACCACAACTCACGACGTCTCATGAATAATGTGATTTCTTATTAACAATGAAAGCAAGAAGAGACAAGCATTGATAATCAAAATCTCATAAGCATTAAAAATAACCTAACAACATAGGAACCCCAATGGGTTTAACCAATTTAGTTACTCATACTAATAAGCAACACAAAGTAAAGAACAAATTCAAAAAAGTAAATTGAAGGCATGTATACCCTTCTTCTTCAAGTTGGATGAAAAACCCTGAATTCCCAATTTCGAATGATGAACCCTAAATTGCCTCTTGAATTCCCCAAATCTCCTCTTGATCTTCAATTTGATGTTAAAACTAATGTAATCTTTCCTTCAATAGATGAAATGGTCTTCTAAAGTCGAGTATTGAAATTTGGGAAAAGATGGCTTATGCATGTATATGTGAAATTAAGTTAGAAAATCGAACCCTAACTCAATAAATCGCATTTGCCTATATAAATCTCTCAGCACGGCCGTGGTCAAGCCCGTGCTGATCAGCACGGGCAGAGTCCAGGCCGTGCTGGACGTCCGAGTCCCGCAACTTAAGGATTCTTCCTGGTCATTCCCTCGCCGGTGCTAAGCCACCACAGACCGTGGTGGCTTCAGAAATCGTGCCAAAATGGCACTCTTGAGGGTCAAGTGTTGATGGTTTAGCACGGCCAGAGTCCAGGCCGTGCTCAACCTTGGAATGCTAGTCCTTGCTCAATTTTAATGGATTCTAGTCCGTCATTGCACGTATTTCCCTCGATTACTGATAATATCCCTCGATAATGACCTGAAACATGAAATGAACCAAAACACAGGTGATTCTGGCATAAAACAAGATAACTATGCACAAAAATGTAAACAACTGGGCATATAAACATGTATAAAATGATGCACATCAAATCACCCCATACTTAAACTTTTGCTTGTCCTCAAGCAATCAATAACTCAATACATGCACAAGCTACAATCACCCCTCAAAATCCATGCTAAAGTTCACAACTCAACCTTATTCAACATATAAAGAATGAAACTCAAGTAACTAACAAGTTATACACCTTTAAAGAAAAACTATAATAATACCATCTCGCAGTACAACTTATATAACAATTCAGCATTAAAGACTAAGAACCATTGCCTCACAGCAATCTCTCAAATACTCACAGTGTTTACAGTTAAACAAGAAAATTCCCTCAACGCAGCCGCACACAACTTGTTTACCATAAGCTTGCTCATCAATCTCATCTTCGCTACCGTGAAAGAATGAATACCAAAATCAAAGGGTCTTTACAAGGGTTGAAATGTGGCTAAGGTAAAGGTAAGAATATTTGGATAGAAGTGTAAAGTATACTGAAAAATCATGGATTTATTTAAAATGAATGCTTCAGGAGCTGAATGCCAAAACAACAAAAATACTCACTAAGCCTTATTTGAAGTAAAGGATGCTCACAAGAATTAAATTTAGAAGAGCTAAGAGCTAAGAAATAAGTCAGAATTTTTTTTATATATATAATATATATATATATTATAGCAACTTATATAGGGCTGCATGATTAGTGACATAAACAATGAGAATAGTTATCCAATTTGGATTGAAGGGAACATCAAAGAATGACTAAAAAGACTAAGTGAATTTATAACAAAGTTAGGCACTATGATTTCATAAATGAAGAAGCATAACCCATAATTACTCAGTATACAAGGTGAAAGGAAAGATAGATGTACAGAATGGTGTATGTATAGTGTATAGGTGTAAATCATGAAGAAAAGGTTAAGGCTCAAAACTGGCTGACTAATGGAAACAAAGGGTAGGCTTTTGGCCAGATGTGGTGAATTCCTAAGTTGCCCAAATCATCTAATGGTATTCAAAAATTCATGTAACCTCAACAAGCATTACAGAGCAAGTTCTAGAAACAAAATTAAGTACAACACACACTCAAATAAGAAAAATCATGAGCATAATGTGCAATGGATGCTCAAATTTTGGTTCAAAAACTCACATTTGAAGTGGCTAAAATCTGCAATTGGTTCCCAGACTTATCAATTGAATCATCACATAATCTGTACAAAGATTGGCATAATCAAAGTTCAAAGTCAAAGGTTGTAAATTTGCAAGGAACTCATGTAACACTGGTTTAACCCGGCCAAATTAACATATTGAATATTGTGAAATTGCTTTCAAGAACAAAAATCGAGAGGGACAATCATTTACTAGTGTGTGAATTAAGTCATTAATTATGAAAGAATAAACTAAGCTTAAATGTCATAAAAACCTAGGTCCTAACATCCTAAGAATAGTCTATTATCATTGCCTAAACAATCAAGGGATAGAACCACAGATACCTACCCCACACTTTAGTATAACACTGTCCACACTGTTAGAAAAATAAAATTGGGTATAGTACATAACCAGCACATCAGAAAAATGAAAATCATATTAAATATATATATCAAGAAGGCAAAGCAAAGTGTTCCATTAAAATAACATAACATGAAAGGAAAATGAAAGAAAATAACATAAAATGAAAATGAAAAAAGAAATGAAAATTAAGTAAAATAAAAATAAAGAAAGAAAATAAAAAGGAAAAGAAAAAGAAATAAAGCACAAATTTTTGTCACTGCTAGTAGTCTGCCGAAGGCGCATCCACACTGACTGGATCGGCTGGTGGGTGAGGAGTAAGGGAAGGCGCTGAATGAGGGGGCGGTGGTGGTGGCACAGGGTCCGTGAAGCAACCTGCTAGATCAAACTCCATATCATCGATGAATCACTAATTTTGTGCTCCGGTCTCCACCATCTTTTGTATATGCTCCGCCATTAGGTCTATCTGGGTGGGTGGCCTGCCTATCCAGCCCATGCATAAGCTACTGGAGCATATCGTTTAAATCCTGAAACTGTGCCCTAGTCTCCTTTTAAAACTGCCCAAAATCCTTTTTGTGCTGCACAAACTCAGTATAGTGGTGCTGCTGTAAATCACAAACTTGATCTAGTCGGTCACCCAAAGCACTAATCTTAGCACTCGATGTCCCTGCAGAATAAGAACAAGAGGCTCTAGATGTAGGCATAAACACTCTGGCTGTGTTAGGAATCCTAACATCTGGAATCTCAGCCATAGGGTCATGGGCTCCTCTAGCTGTTGCCTCTCTAGCCTCCCTTACTATTGCGCTGATGAGCCTGTACTCTATGCTATGTGGGTGTCGAGTAGCCGTGATCATCTGCATGTTGATCATCTCTCTGATCCCTAGTGGTGTCATATCACCAATCTGAGAAAGCTCGAATAGACAGTCGTCCAATATATCCAGTCTCTTGGCTAACCTAGTCATATACGGGCCAAAACAACAGTGCATCTTCTTCTGGGCATCTACTACAAATGAACGGACTTGACGAGCCAGCAGATATCCCAAGTCAAGCTTCTTACGATGTTGCATAGCCTAGAGGATGAATACATCGGTCTGTGTGATCGCTCCAAAACTATCTCCCCTACCTGTAATCGTGTAAGCTAACAAAGTATGGAGATAGCAGAGATGATCCGGAAGGCTAGACGCCTTAGACCTGCTGGGGTAGTATGATTCTGGCCTGAGTACTAATGAATCCCACATGGTGTCGTACGTGATTGGGTTGATGTAGATGCATCCCTGATACTCCTCGCTCGAGGTCTCCTGCTCAGTCCATAATCCTAAATGCATGCCGAATTATGGAACTGACATTGAGAACTCCCTTCCTCTAAGTCTGAAGTAAACTGCATCAGGCTGATGCCAGTTTGTGATCTGTTGCTGCAGAAAGAAGGTGTTGAGGAATTCAATTATGAGCTCGCAGTAGGTTGGCTCAATGATGTCGAAGAACCGTGCATAAGGCAGAGTGTCGAACAGTGCATGCACATCCTGAGCTAATCCCACTCTCTCTAGGGATACAAAGTCGATGCAATGTCCAACCATTACTTGCTTCCATCTCATGACTTGGAAGCGGCTCTCGTTATCTGCATTCTGAAATGTCCATAAAGGATGTCGACCAGGTGCAGGTGGATTTGCAGCTGGTGCTCTTCATGCTCGGACTAGTTGCTGTTGTGGTGGGGGTGCTAGTGCTGGTGCTGGTGGTGATGAAGGTGAAGTGGAGGAAGATGTTCCTTCGCCACGCGGGCGCTTGCTTGTAGCGGCGCGTTGCAGTTGCTTTCGATGGGATTGATTGCGGTCTCTCATATTACCTAATACAGTCAATCATTAGTATTCGAACAAGAAATCAAGTTAACATAAATTATATCGAAAATTAAGCAGCATAACGGCTATAATTTGACTAACAGAATACTCTAGACTTAAAGCTAAGACTAAAGCCTCAATTTCCTGCAGAAAACCAATTCACAATGACATTCCAGCCACATTATTGCGCACCAAATAAAGAAAATTTATGCTATTAAATTTTCATAATAAAATGCCATAAATAAACTTTATTGCTGCCGAACCCCACACTTAACATTTCATTACTCAAAATCACATAAACATAGCAACTAATCTAAACTAAATCAAACTTAAACAGTGTAACATAACAAAATAATAACCTAATCAAAGCAATAAATATTGATAACTAACCAGAGCATATCAAAATGTCCTAACTAATAAAAATTACATAAAAGAAAAATCAAATTTAACCAAATAAAAGCAAAAGGCGAAAAGACTTACTTGAAATTGCCGTGACAAGTAAGAAAAATCAAGAAAAAGGAAAAATAACACCTTAGAGCTTAGAGGGGAAAAGTTGGAACTTTTTTTGAAATGGCATGCTTATATAGTCACGGGGGATAGCACGGGCGAGGGCAAGGCCGTGTTGGTCAGCACGGCCAGGACTCAGCCCGTGCTGAACCTTGAAGCTTCATCCTCATGCCAATCCACCACGGGCGAGGGCATGGCCATACTAGTCAGCACGACCTGGTGTTGATGCCTGTGGTGCCTTCGGAAATCATGGTGAACGGTTGATTTTACTTTATGCTTTACTTACATGTCCATCACGGGCTGGGGCACGGGCGTGGTGACTGGCACGGCCTAATGTTGCAACCGCCGTGCTGATCAGCAAGGCCTAGGGATCCAACCCGTGATACCCTCGGAAGCCGTGATGGACGAGTGAAGTCTAAGCTTTCCTTCGCCAGCTCAAGTCGCCAAACTCCCTACCTGCGTTCAACACATATGCGCACACATTTAGGCTATAATTCAAGTAAAATGTATCAAACAGGGAAGTTCGTCTTCACCAATTACCAAAAATCTGACTTAACTCAAACCCTAGATTCATACAACTAAGTTTAGTATATAAAGTAAGTTTTCTAAATACCATCAAGCATGAGAACAATTGATAACATAAAAGTAAACTGAAAAAACATAAAGCTAAAATGGGAATGCCTCCTAATGGTGCTTCTTTTTTGGTTCTTAAGTCATTTAGCTGGACTCGACATGGATCATCCTTGCAGATACAGAATCATGTTAACCCGCTGCTCAATCTCTAACGAGTTTCCGTGATACACCTTGAGCCTATGTCCATTGACCTTGAAATCACCCTTCTCGGGATGATAAAGCTCGACTGTGCCGTATAGAAAACTTGCTTAACCACGAATGGCCCCGACCATCGACTCCTGAGCTTCCCTGGAAACAAACGAAGACGTGAGTTATATAGCAATACTCTATCTCCAATCTGAAACTCCTTGGAACCTTTGAGCCTCTGATCATACCACTTCTTTTTCTTAGCCTTGTAAATTGAAGAGTTTTCATACACCTGTTGACGCCACTCCTCCAATTCACTCAGTTGCCACTGTCTCTCCTTACCTGCAGAATCTACATCAAAATTGCAAGTTTTAAGGGCCTAAAGAGCCTTATGTTATAATTCAACAGGTAAATGACAAGACTTCCCATGCACAAGCCTATAGGGTGTAAAACCTATGGAGGTCCTATATGTAGTTCTAAATGCCCATAAAACATCATCTAGTTTTGAAGCCCAATCCTTCCTACTTACACCTACAGTTCTCTCTAAGATGAATTTTAAACCCCTATTAGTAACCTCAACTTGCCCACTAGCCTCTAAGTGATAGGGAGTAGAGAACCGATGCGTTACACCATAGCACCTGAGTGCCTTCTCCTATTGAGCGTTACAGAAATGTGTTCCCCTATCACTAATTAACGCTCTAGGTGTGCCAAACCTAGCAAATAACCTCTTAAAGAACCTGCAAACAACTCTAGCATCATCAGTAGGTCAGGCATGTGCCTCAGGCCACTTGGATAAATACTCAATAGCCACAAGGATATACTTATTGCCATTTGAAGAAGGGAAAGGTCCCATGAAGTCAATACCCCAAACACCAAATATCTCAATAGTCTGCATACTTGTTTGGGGCATTTCATCGCAGGCAGAGATGTTGCTTGAGCGCTGACAAGCGTCGCAAACCTAAACAAATGTCGTAGCATTTTGGAAGATAGTTGGCCAATAAAAGCCTGCATCCAACACCTTCCTAGCAGTATGGTTCGCTGCTTGATGGCCTCTTGCGGGTCCCTCATGATAGTGCCTCAAAATCTGGAGACTCTCTTCGCCATAAACACATCGGCGAATGACCTGGTCTGCACATACTTGATATAGGAAGGGATCTTCCCAAATGTAGTATTTAAAATCAGTAAAGAATTTCTTCTATTGCTGATAAGTCATACCCTTGGTAAGACCCTAGCCACAAGGTAGTTAGCATAATTAGAAAACCAAGGAGAATCAGAATATACCTTCAATGAATATAAGTGCTCCTTTGGAACTCGATCATCTATCGTGCTCTCATCAAGTGCTTCCAAGCTCGGATTCTCTAGTCTGGATAAGTGATCCGCTGCCAAATTTTTTGTGCCCTTCTTATCTCTGATTTCAATGTTGAACTCCTGCAATAATAAAATCCATCTGATCAATCTCGGCTTAGCATTATGCTTATTAAACAAATACCTCAAAGCTGAATGGTTAGTGAAGACGATGGTCTTTGATAAGACGAGGTATGATCTGAATTTGTTGAAGGCATAAACAACAGTCAATAACTCCTTCTCTGTAATAGTGTAATGCTCCTGGCTCCTGTCAAAGTCTTGCTAGCATAGTAAATGGGTTGGAACTTTTTATCAAACCTCTGTCCAAGTATAGCTCCCACTGCATAGTCACTAGCATCGCACATTAGTTCAAAGGGCAGTCCCCAATCAGGTGAAGCCATGATAGGGGCTGTGGTCAATAGTTTCTTCAATAGCTCAAAAGAAGATAAACATGCATCATAAAAAATGAAAGGTGCATCATTAACTAATAATTGAGTAAGAGGCCTAGCAATCTCTATAGAATCCAGCATGGCCTAAGAAACTCCTAACAGCCCTAACAGAACTAGAGGGTGGCAGCTTAGATATTGTTTCTATTTTAGCTCTATCAACTTCCATTCCTGAATGTGAAATCTTATGCCCTAGAACAATTCCGTCTCTCACCATAAAATGACACTTTTCCCAATTTAGCACCAAGTTAGCCTCAATGCACCTAGCTAACATGCATTCTAAATTTTCCAAACAGTGAGGAAATGAATTACCAAAAACAGAGAAGTCATCCATAAATACCTCCATCGACTCCTCAATCATATCATAAAAAATGGCCATCATACACCGTTGAAACGTAGCCGGCGCATTGCATAGACCCAAAGGCATCCATCTATAAGCAAAGTTCTCGTAGGGGCTGGTGAAAGTCGTCTTCTCTTAGTCTTCAGGTGCAATTGGAATTTGAAAATATCCTGAAAAACCATCAAGGAAATAGTAAAACATATGTCCTACCAATCTTTCTAACATCTGATCAATGAAAGGAAGAGGGAAGTGATCCTTCTGAGTTGCATCATTAAGCCTCCTATAATCAATGCAAACTTGGAATCCAGTAATCGTCCATATGGATATCAGCTCATCCTTCTCATTGTGAATTACTGTCATGCCTCCTTTCTTCGGCACAACCTGCACAGGGCTCACCCAAGAACTGTTAGAAATAGGAAACCTGTATCAAGGAGCTTAATTACCTCCTTTTTCACTACTTCCTTCATGTTCGGGTTAAGCCGCCTCTGTGGCTTAACTACTGGTCTATAGCTATCCTCCATAAGAATCTTGTGAGAACAGAAACTAGGGTTGATCCTGGGAATATCAGCAATCTTGTAGGCAAAGGCCTTCTAATACCTCTGGAGCGAGTCTAGAGGTTTTGCATGCTCCTCAGGTGTCAAATCTGCTGCAATAATCACAGACAGCTTTTCTTCGTCATCCAAGAATCCATAGCTCAAGTGCTTAGGTAACTCCTTCAATTCTAAGGCTAAGGGGTCCTCAAAAGAAGACTTTACTTTCTGCACTTCTGACCTGTCAAAAGAAAGAAAAGGGTTAGTAGAACAGCTAGGCTCAGTAGCCAACAAACTAGCGAGCTGCTCCAACACTTGCTCGTTGGACAGCTCCTCCTCATCTCCTTGCAATGCTACTTGCAGAGGATCATCAAGCAATATTTCCTGTAAATGAGACTCAACTACATCATCCAGAATATCAAAATAGAAGACACAACATCATCATGGTCTAAAAAATGTCTCATAGTAGTAGCTAGGTTGAAGGTAATGGTCTCATCATCTACCCTAAGATGAAGCATTCCATCACAAAAAAATCTATAACAGCCCTAGATGTTACAAGAAAAGGTCTACCTAGGATCAAAGGCACAGTACTCTCACCTTCCATGTCCATAACTACAAAATCAACAGGAAAAGTAAACTTGTCTACCTTAACAAGCACATCTTCAATAATACCCCTAGGAATCTTAACAGTCCTATCAGCTAACTGAATGCTCATCCTAGTGGGCTTAGGTTCACTCAAACCTAACTTATCAAACAAACTAGTGGGCATCAAATTAATACTAGCTCCTAAATCAACTAATGCACCACTAATAGACAAATCGCTAATAATGCAGGGAACAGTAAAACTCTTTGGATCTCTCCTTTTGAGTGGCAGCTTGTTCTGAAGAATAGCTAAAACTCCTCGTTCAGAGTCACTAGTCCCAAATCCTCCAGCTTCCTTTTGTTACTCAAAATTTCCTTGAAGAACTTGGCATACTTTGGCATCTGTGAAATAGCTTCAACAAAAGATAGGTTAATACGCAGTTGTTTAAACAAGTCAAGAAACTTACCAAACTACTTATTAACCTTCTCCTGCTTAAGTCGAGCAGGGTAGGGGACTGGTGGCTAGTACTCTCTCACAAGGCTCTTCTGCTTGTCTTCCACCTTCTCTTCTTCTATCGCCTCAGGCTTTGGCTCCTTCCTAGCTGGCTTATCCTGCATGGAAACATCATCATCATCAGCTAATGGTAAAGAGCTAAATAACTGCTTACTTGATTGCAAGGTGATAGCCTTGCAATGCTCCCTTGGATTTGACTCTATTGTGCTGGGGAGCAATCCTTATTGCCTCTCAGACAGTATCTTACAAATCTGCCAATCTGACTCCCCAAGTTCTGAATGGACGCCTGCTGATTTCTAAGAGCACTATCGGTTTGCTGGAACCTCGTCTTAGTTGACGTGACAAACTTCATCATTAGCTCCTCCAAGTTAGATTCCTTCTCAGCTGGTGGAGGAAACTGTGATGCTACAGCCTGCTGCTGCTGCTGTGGTGGCTGCTGATGTAGTCTCTGAAAGCCTAGTGGACCCTGAGCGTTATTGTTTCTCCAACCGAAGTTTGGATGATTACGCCAGCCGGGGTTGTATGGGTTGTTCTGCTGTCTAGGGGCATTACCCATGTAGTCTACCTATTCAAGGTCAGCAGAAACAATAGAAGATGAAGAATTAGAAGTTGAAGCAAACATACCTCCCACATTATAGTTTGCGCCGTAGTGCGGGCCACCGCAAAACTCACAGCTTATCTGGGCTGCATGAACCAGCATGTGAAGCTGGTCTAACTTCTTAGTAAGAAGCTCCACTTGAGCTGCCAAGGCCGCTATGGAGTCTAGCTGGTTGACTGGCCGACTCCTAGAGGATTGCCACTGGTAGTTATTCATGGCCATCTCCTCTATTAAATTTTGTGCCTGCTCCGGCATCTTACTGTTTAAGGCCCCACCTGCTGCAGCGTCTACCATCTGCCTAGTAGCAAGGTTCAAACCGCTGTAGAAGGTCCAGACCTGCATCCATACTAGTAGTCCATGGTGCGAGCAGCACCGAAGCAAATCTTTGTACCTCTCCCAAGCATCGTACATGCTCTCGTCATCGAACTGCACAAAAGAAGATATATCATTTCTCAATTTAGCAGTTTTAGCAGGATGAAAGTACTTATATAAAAAATTTTCAGCCAACAATCTCCATGTTGTAATAGTGTTGGCTGGGAGCGACTGTAACCATCTTTTCACTCGGTCCCTCAGAGAAAAAGGAAACAGCCTCAACCGAATGGCATTATCAGTTGTTCCATTTATCTTGAAGGTGTTGCAGATCTCTAAGAAGTTGGCGATGTGACCGTTTGGGTCCTCGTTTGGCAGTCCCCCAAATTGTACACTATTTTGCACCATCTGTATCATGTTTGGCTTTATTTCAAAGTTGTTGGCCGCCACAGGTGGTCGCAATATACTCGTCTGTGTCCACTCAAGAGAAGGTCTAGCAAACTCATACATTGTCCTGGCTTCATCTGCAGCCCGATTGTTGTCTCCCATCCCTGCTAGTCTATTCACAGGGGCTTCAAACTCTATTCGCGCCTCCTCTTCTTATTGCATACGCTTCCTCAACAAATGGAGGGATCACTCTGGTTCAGCAAGAGGGTCTACAGGAGTAGGATTAGAGCTCCTGGTCATAAACTACCTAAAATGGAAAGGGAGCAACCAATGAACATAGGAATAAATATAATAATAAAGAATATATATAGAAAAGAATGAAAAGATAAAAAAATAAAAGAGGCTAGATTAACACAAACACAAATTCACACAAAAGTTTCCCTGGCAACGGCGCCAAAAACTTGATAGGCTATTTGTATAGCTACAATCTAAGGCAGTGAACCTATCGATGCAGACTAGCACTAACGGTGAGTATCAAGGTTGTATTCTCAGGTAAGGGTGATCCTAGAACTACTACAGCTTCTTATGATATCTAACCCTAACAAAATCAATGAAGTTGCTACTCTATGATTAAATGTAAACAAGTGGTTAACTAAGTGTCAAACAGACTGAAAGGATTTAGTGAAATAATCAAAGGAAAAGCAAACCCAATGGGACTTAAGCTAGTTGGATTTTAGTGAAGATAGAGATTATATTGATTACCAATTGCAATTACCTGTGGATGAATTCTTAACTGAATTCGATTTCCCTCTCGAGATAACTGAATTGCTAAATCTAAGAACCTAAAGTTGGAATCTCTTCCTAACAATCGATTATTAGATTAGCATTAAGCTTTAACTCGCCTCTATTAAGCTTTGATAATTCTTAATTCGGCTAGTCAATTACGCTTATCTCTAAGTGATCATTAACTAGTTTTTGCTATTCAAATTTCCAATTACTAAATGAATTTCTCAATTACATAAAGCAATCTAAATACAACAACTCACGACGTCTCATGAATAATGTGATTTCTCATTAATAATGAAAGCAATAAGAGACAAGCATTGATAGTCAAAGTCTCATAAGCATTAAAAATAATCCAACAACATAAGAACCCCAATGGGTTTAACAAATTTAGTTACTCATACTAATAAGCAACATAAAGTAAAGAACAAATTCAGAAAAGTAAATTGAAGGCATGTACACCCTTCCTCTTCAAGTTTGATGAAAAACCCTAAATTCCCAATTTCGAATGATGAACCCTAAATTGCCTCTTGAATTCACCAAATCCCTCTTGATCTTCAATTTGATGTTAAAACCAATGTAATCCTTCCTTCAATAGATGAAATGGTCTTCTAAAGTCGAGTATTGAAGTTTGGGAAAAGATGGCTTATGCATGTATATGTGAAATTAAGTTAGAAAATTGAACCCTAACTCAATAAATCGCATTTGGCTATATAAATCTCTCAACACGGCCATGGTCAAGTCTGTGCTGATCAGCACGGGCGGAGTCTAGGCCGTGCTGGACCTCCGCGTCTTGCAACTTAAGGCTTCTTCCTGGCTGTGCCCTCGCCGGTGCTGAGCCACCACCAGCCGTGGTGGCTTCAGAAATTGTGCCAAAATGGCACTCTTGAGGGTTAAGTGTTGATGGTTCAGCATGGCCAGAGTCCAGGCCGTGCTCAGCCTTGGAATGCTAATCCTTGCTCAATTTTGATGGATTATGGTCCATAATTGCATGTATTTCCCTAGATTACTGATAATGTCCCTCGATAATGACCTGAAACATGAAAGGAACCAAAACACAGGTGATTCTAGCATAAAACAAGATCACTATGCACAAAAATATAAACAATTGGGCATATAAACATTTATAAAATGATGCACATCAGTGAGATCGCCAAATGTCCGGAAGGTCATCTATTTCAATCCTTTTCCTTCTTCTTGTTGTTGGATATCTCGTTCATACACATCTTTTCTTTGTTTCCCGAGCTTATAGTGAGTTATAGACTGAGTTCGAAAAGGTCAAATCTTGAACTGAAATATTTTTGATTAAAGACTCTCTTTCTATTTTCTCTAGAACAATTAGGAGATTTTCTAGAAGAAATGCGAGGTTCTGTTCTGGCGCAATATGCTATGGGGTGGCGGTCCCACTTATAGGGTTAAAGTAATACGTACTAAAAAAAATTTTGAATATTGATCTCATTGATCTTATAAGTATCATACTAAATCCCATCAATCGAATCAGATTTTTGAAAAATATGAGACATCTAAGTCATACAAGTAAAGAGATTTATTCATTGATAAGACAAAGAAAAAATGTGAACGGTGATTGGATTGATGATAAAATAGAAACCTTGGTCGCGAACAGTGATTCGATTGATGATAAAGAAAGAGAATTCTTAGTTCAGTTCTCCACCTTAATGACAGAGAAAAGGATTGATCAAATTCTATTGAGCCTGACTCATAGTGATCATTTATCAAAATATGACTCTGGTTATCAAGTGATTGAAGAGTCAATAGCAATTTATTTATGATACTTAGTTGACAATCACAAAAAATATCTAATAAATTATGAGTTCAATACACCTTGTTTAGCATAAAGACAGATATTACTTACTTATTATCAGACAACCACTTATTCACAAACCTCGTATAGGGTGAATAGTTTTCATATCGGATCTCATAGAAAACCCTTTTTCCTCTGCTTAGCCCCATTCCCCTCTAAGGGTATTTTAATGATAAGTTCTATGGGGACTGGACGATCCTATTTGGTCAAATACCTAGCGACAAACTCCTATATTCCTTTCATTACAGTATTTTTAAACAAGTTCCAAGATAACAAGCCTAAGGATTTTCTTATTGATGATAGTGACGATATTTATGTGAGTGACGATATCGACCGTGACTTTGATATGGAGCTGGAGTTTCTAACTAGGATGAATGCGCTGAGTATGGATATGATTCTAGAAATAGACCGATTTTATATCACCCTTCAATTGAATTAGCAAAACTAATGTCTTCTTGCATAATATGGATTCCAAACATTTCATGATCTGGATGTCAATGAGTCTTATTCCTCGATTTATTAGTGAACTATCTCTATAGGGATTGTGAAGATGCTCCACTAGAAATATTCTTGTTATTACTTCGACTCATATTCCCAAA
Organism: Ricinus communis; assembly: GCF_019578655.1. Lineage (NCBI taxonomy): Eukaryota > Viridiplantae > Streptophyta > Magnoliopsida > Malpighiales > Euphorbiaceae > Ricinus > Ricinus communis. The sequence goes on from NC_063259.1 coordinate 1,613,230, forward strand.
AAAGTGGATCCCGCTCTAATAGCTCCAAATAAATTGAACACATGCATTAGATATGAAGGCTTCTTATTCCACAACAATGAAAGAGCCTTTTTACTATTTCATATAATAGGGGATTTCACTTGAAAAAGAAAATGTTCCATACTAATGGATTCGGGTCCATAACCATGGTTTCCAATGTACAAGATCTTGCAGCACTTACCAATGAGGCCCTATCTGTAACGCCTGCATTTTCTCATCATACATGTTATGTGCATTTACATTTAATTATTGGGCATATGATGGTATAGTAATAATATTTTTATTTTATGGGAACAAATATATATTAATTATAAGTAGAGAATAAGAAGCATGATATTAGATTATTAATTTAGATAAGTTGATTAAGTATTTGGGTTATGTGTATTAAGCCTTAAGACTTAATTGAACCAATAGTTGAAGGTTGGGTAAATAGATTGGACTTAAAAGATACAATTAAAAGTTAGTACCTATATATGGTTAGTAAGAATTAATTTAGGATGATAAAACTAGTTAAGTAGGTGGTGGCATTGAGAGATGAATCTTGGAAATTGGAACCATGAGCAAGCTCATTTTACCTCTTCATTTCTCTAAAATTCGTACATGGCCGAAAAACACAAAATTTGGAATAAGAGAGAGGAGTGGAATACCTAGAAAAACTTAAGATTAAGATAGGATTTTGCCAACTATTGAAGGAGCCAAGCTAAAGCTAAAGGATTTAAGCATATTAGCAACCCAAAAGCTGAAATTGGTAAGTTGTTACTTGAGTGTTATTAATTTGTCATTAGGGTTCTTGATTACAAATTGGAAAAACTTCATTTGATGCTCTCATTGATTAATTAAAGGTCTGATTATCATAAATTAGTAGAGTATTGAATGATTGCATAGAGATTAAGCTTGATTTAAGTTTAAGTATGTCAAGATAAAAAACTGTCAAAATTCCAGCAACCTTGATGTTCTGTATTTTAGGCATAACATGGGTTATATGAGTCCAAATTAAGCTTAATTGGTGTCTATAGAAATTTTGAAGAGTCCTCTATAACTTTGTAGTTTTGTGATTTCGCTATTTTTGCCGTTTTGGTTGCTTAAATTGAGCAAACAGATTTCTGCTCGGGTACAACTAGCCGTATGACCCTTGCTCAGTAATTTGAAGATAATTAAATCTATAGAAGTCGGAATTGAGTAATTCTTTTTGGAGATGAAACTAGACGCATAGACAGATATGTCTATTTAATATGAGATTTTTGTATTAAGCCAATTTTTCCCAGCAATAAATATACCTTGGTACTAAATTCTGTCTAGAAAACAGAGATGTTGGAGATTAGTTTTATGCAATTTATTTGATGTTAATTTAAGTTAAATTGGTATTTAACTAGATGGAAAATGTTTCTATGATATTAAAACAATAATTGAGAGTCTTAGAGGAAGATTTAATATGAATTAGAGGGGATGATCTTGTAATGCATTAGAACTAGCATTTACATGAATATTTGGAATATGCATGAAATGTGAATTGATGAATGTGTTGACGGGTACTCAAAGGCTGGAAGGAAGTTGTGGAGAAAGGAGATTCTTATATGCTAAAGGAATAAGTGTATTTTGAGTAAGTAAATAGTTAATATTTGCTATGTTTATATATTTAATCAAATATTCCATGAATGGTTGTGTTTGCTTAATATTGTGTTATGTTTGAATGAATGAGATGGAAATGATTGGTGTTGAGTGGAACAATTGTTATTGCTTGAATATGATATAAGTGAAATGATTAAATTGTGATGTTAAGTGCATATGTGCATGTGAATGGTGGATTCCCTGTGAAAAAAAATATATATATATATATATATAAAGCCTTGGGAGGCTAAAGCCTAGAGAGGTTATAGAAGTGTATAATGTGAGTGCACTGTCAAGGCTTTGGCCTCCCAAGGCTTTATATATATATATATATTTTTTCACAGGGAATCCACCATTCACATGCACATATGCACTTAACATCACAATTCAATCATTTTACTTATATCATATTCAAGCAATAACTGTGTTCCACTCAACACCAATCATTTCCATCTCGTTCGTTCAAACATAACACAGCAAACACAACCATTCGCTGAATATTTGATTAAATATGTCAGCAAATATTAACTATTTACTTACTCAAAATGCTTCGCGCGAACCTCGCTTCCACAACTTCCTTCCGCACGTTCGATTCACATTTCATGCATATTCCAAATATTCATGTAAATGCTAGTTCTAATGCATTACAAGATCATCCTCTCTAATTCATATTAAATCTTTCTCAAGACTCATCAATTATTGTTTTCTGTCTGGTTAAATGCCAATTTAACAAATTAACGTCAAATGGGTGCATAAAACAATCTCAACATCTCTTTTCTGGACGGAATTTAGTACCAGGTGTTTGCTGGTGAAAAAGGCTTAATACAAAAATCTCATAAATAGACATATCTTTCGATGCTGGGTTCATCTCCAGAATTACTCAATTCCGACTCTTCAGGTGCTGACAGGCAGTTGTGCCCGAGCAGAATCTGCTCAATTTAAGCAACCAAATGGCAAAAATAGCGAAATCTAAACTAAAAAGTTATGGAGGACTCTTCAGTTCCATGGACGCCAGTTGTTTAATTTGGACTCATATAACCCATGTTATGCCTAAAGAACATCAAGGTTGCTGGGGGTCTTGACATGCAAACGTCAAGCAATCTGTGCAATCGTTCAATACTCGTCAGTGAGGCGTCAAGTGATTTTCGGTTGCTAATACAGTTCGGCAAGTGGTTGGCAAAATCATCTCAGGTTTTTCTAGTATTCCACTCCTCTTGTTCCAAATTTTGTGTTTTTCGACCATGTACGAATTTTAGAGATGAAGAGGTGAGCTTGGCTCATGGTTCAATTCCAGATTCATCTCTCAATGCCGCCAGCTGGTTTTGTCGTCTGGTCTAATGTGGGTACTAACTTTTAATTGTATCTTTAAGGTTCAATCTGTTTACCTGACCTTCAACTATTCGGTTCAGTCTTAAGGCTTAATACACATAACCCAAATACAATCAACTTATCTGGAAATTTAATCTGTGTCATGCTTCTTATTCTCTGCCTAATTAATATAATGTGTTGTTCCCATAAAATAAAATATTAATATACCATCATATGCCCAATAATTAAATGTAAATGCACATAACATGTATGATGAGAAAATGCAGGCGTTACACTATCAATTAGTATTACATAGAAGAAATCAGTTATAAACACTTATATAATTAGATATCCTCTTCATAGACAAATTTAGGATTTGCAATCCCAAGTAAGATCAGTTCAGGATCATGGGATCCTTTTCTATCAGATAGGAGGGGCTATTACAAAAAATGTATTTCTAAGTAATTTCCCATATCCTATATCTATCTATATGAAGTAGAAATCTTATAACGAAGGGGATTCTTATTTGTACAAATGGTACTTCGAACTTGGAACGAGCATGAAGAAATTAATGATACTTCTTTATCTTTTGAGTTGTTCAGTCGGATCGGTTGCTCAAGACCTTTGGTCTCTACCTAGACCCAATGAAAATAATGGGATCACTTATTATGGACTTGTTAAGAATGAATCTATCTAGTTCATAGCCTATTATAAGTAGAAAGCGCTCTAGTGGGATCCTCACAGACAGAAAAAGATTGTAATCAGTTCAGTAATGATCGACACACATTACTTCTTCGGCCTGAACTAAGAAGTCCTTTAGATATGATGCAAAATGGATCTTGTTTTATCCTTAATAAGAGATTTCTCTATGAAAAATACAAATCAAAGTTTGAAGAAGGGGAAGGAGAAGAAGTCCTCAACCATAATAGATAGAGAAGGATTTTTTCAATCATACAATTTGGGCTCCTAGAATATGGCGCCCTTGGGGCTTTCTATTTGATTCTATCAAAAGGCCAATGAATTAGGATTTTCCTATTGGGTCAGGTCATTTCAAGGAAAGTGGATCATTTATAATGAAGAGGATAGCTTCAAGAGAATGATTCAGAGTTCTTGTAGAGTGGAGCCATGCAGTACCAGATACGAGATGGGATTTTTTTTAATAAGCTAATTCATCTAGGATCCTATAGATCCACTCTTTTTCATATTCAAAGATCCAACCCTTGTCTCTGTGTTTTCACATCAAGAATTCTTTACAAATGAAGAGATGTCAAAGGGGCTTCTTACTTCCCAAATGGATCCTTGTACATCTATATATAAATGTTGGTTTGTCAAGAATACACAAGAAAAGCACTTTGAATTGTTGATTCATCGCCAGAGATGGCTTAGAACCAACAGTTCATTATCTAATGGATTTTTTCGTTCGAGTACTCTATCAGAGAGTTATCAATATTTATCAAATCTGTTCCTATCTAACTGAACGCTATTGGATCAAATGAGAAAGGTATTATTGAGAATAAGATGGCTTTTCTTAGATGAAATGAAAATTGGATTCATTTCATAAGAGAAAGGTTTCCAATTCCTTAGCTTGAAAGATATGTGGCCATGAAATAGGGATTAAGTGTAACAAAATTGACTCGATGGTAGAGTCGTGAAAACACTTGTTTCTTCCATATTTTGGACATGGAAGAACTGAAATCTTAAATCAAAACACTATGTATGGATGGTATAAACCACACAAATAAGAATTCTTGAACAGAAGAAAGCAGAACTATTATCACTATATCAAGAAATTACAATTAATGAAAGATGCGAATCCATTGAAAAATAAAAATACATATGTTGGAAGAATTGGTGATTATTGCTATTTGCTCCAATAACAAATCATTGGTAGTAACTGCATAACTAAATAAAATAGATAGACCCCTCTCTTCGTCTCAGGTTGATGGATCTTATCAATTGGAGGATCCCCTATATGGATAATACACATTTCAGTTTACCGAGCCTAATTCTAATTGTTTTGTTCCTAAGAAAAGATATTCACGGAGCGGTTCGTCCTATTCAGATATTCACGACTAAGAAGTACCGAATCCTCTTTCGGAAAGGCCTGGAAAGGAGAACAAAGTTTGGAATGCCAACAGACATCTATTATTGAATTCACCCGTGCTGAGAGTACCCATTTTATTTTGGAAACATCTAGTGCCAAAGTCACTGAATGGGTAAGTCGCCAATCCCTAAAGACGGACTAAATAATGTAACTTATCTATTAGGTTACGGACGAGTATTTTCCCAGAGGTTTTTATTATATCAACTACCCTTGTGTAATTCATGTTGAAGCATATACTCGGGGATGGTTGCAGAGCGGACGCTTTGAAAGCAGACTCCTCATTCATTAGATAGAGAAGATCAACAAAATTTTGTGATCCGCTGCTGAACTTGTTCCAATTCCAAGATCTCGGATCGAATTGATATTGATATATCGATTCAATCCGAGATCTCTTATTGAATTGCTCATTGAATGAGCATTCTCAATATTATGCCTTAAAGAGGACTCGAACCAACACGCTCGATAACAATTACAACCCAAGAAGTAATAAGTACTTGGGCATGGACTTGGAAACCTCCTATTTTCTAATAGAAATGTTGGCCTACTTCCACACCAGATATATCATATAACCCTGTTAGTATGTTGATGGAACATGATAGAACATGAACATTCATATTGCCCTTTTGAAAAAAGAAAACTTTAAAAGGAATTATTTTGATTAAACCATCTTCTTTTTCGACTTGCCCACTAAAATTCTATATTTTCAATTTAAATTGTATATTTTTATCTCTCTTGTATGATTTAGTAATACTAATCGAATCCATGAATCTATGCTATAGAATTCATAAAATAATTAATTTCTCTTATTATTAATCAAAAATTTATATATAGCTAGAATGACCCTCACAAATTGCAAATGCTAATTTATTAAGAATTAATCGGATTAAAGCTACAGCATCACCATTCACTGGAATCAAAATATCTGTGAGATCTGATTCACAGTTTGTATCAATTAAACAAATCATTGGAATTTTCAGTGATACATTCTTGAATAGCCGTATAGTCTTCTTGCTGATAAAAAATTATTACAATACTGGATAACCCCATCATATATATAATCCCACCCAAATATGTTTGCAAGTGAGCTAACTGTCTCTTCAATTGAGCCGCATCTCCTTTCAAAAGACGGTTGAGTTTACCTGTCTTTTGTTCCATTCTCAGGTCCCTGAACTTTTAAAGTCTATTTTCTATAGTGGACCAATATGTTAAAATACCATCGAGCCATTTTTTATTAACATAATGACACCGAGCCCTTATTGCAACTCGTGCTACTGAATTTATCACTTTATTTTTAGTACCAACAATTAAGAATTGTTGTCTCCTACTTGCTACTTCAAGAAGTAAATCACAAGCTTTTGATAAAATATGAGTAGTTTTAGTAAGATTTGTAATATGAATACCCTTACGATTTGTAGAGATAAAAGGTATTATTCTTGGATTCCATTTTCTAGTACCATGACCAAAATGAACTCATGCTTTCATCAACTTTTCTAAATTAATGTTCCAATATCTTCTTATCATTTCTCCCCACACTTCCTCTTTCTTTCTTTCTTTTTCTCAAAGAAAAAAGAGAGACGGGGTACCTTAATAAATAATTGTTATGATGGAACCTTCTCTTTCCCTGGAGATTGGATATTGATACGATCCAAGTGATTCATTTTTTTCTATTCCTTAATTTCTTTATTTGTTTATTACTTTACTATTAACAAATCATATGTGACAAATCACAAGACCACATTAATTAAAAAAAATGATGAATTCGCTCTTAGAAATCATTAAGTCCTATAAATGATTGTTTTGATGTATCATAGAAGTTTTTTGAAATGCAAGAATCAAATAACTCTGTGGTGGAATAAAATATCTCTATCTCTAAATTCCTTTGCCGAATAAATTATTCTTTTTGGTTTTCAAAGGAATTTTCTTATATTGCTTTGAACCTTGTACTAATCCTTTGGATCCGCTACCAACATGTATCATACCGCCTAGAACAACAGCTTTCTTTATCTTGTTTTAGCTATAAATATCAAAGCCAAATTCATTTGTAAATATAGAATTGATGAATGATAATCTTTATTTGTTCTTTGTGAGTGTTTTTTCTTAAGTTCTTGCATGAACTTTGAACTTATCAAACTATTTTTAGTTTATGGCATTCTCTAACCAAAATCTTGTATTTGATTCTTAACTTATCAAATCATACTTGGTTTGTGGCGTTTGGAGTTGGATTCAAGTGCTAGTTTCATTGTTGGAACTAGTTTACCCTAACTTCACTTGAGGAGATCCTTGGGTTTTGGAATCATCTTGATTGGAGGGTGTTTTCTTACATTCCATATGCATCATAACTCATTAGTTATTGGTGTGTATGGTTGCTAAGATGATGATTTCCTATACATTACTAATTCTCCTAGCATAGATCTACTTTCTGTTAATAAATCAATAAGAATATTGTTGTTATAGATAACTCTTATATATAGTTCATTAATATCTGAACTCATTAGTTTACCCCATTTATCTAAATGATCAGTCTCAACATGGGAGGAAGAACTAGTAATAGACATAAACCATCCATTCTAGTTCTATATTTGTTTGAATAAAAGGCTTAGCTAATTCCATGTGTCGAACCAAAAAATCCTTTCTTCTTCCAACTTCTTGATCTTCCCATTCATTCCCCATAGGCCCTTCTTCCCCTAATTCTTCCATTTACTGATGAATAATCTATAAAAAATTGAAAATCTAGATCGGCTAATTGTTCTCAGATAGCACTAGCTCTTGTAGAAAATTCTCGATTTCAAAATGTACCGAAGTCTTGGGCAGTAAAAGAAAAGTGCAATACTGTATTTCTAGGATTGAATTTCGTATTTGAAAGAACCTTGTAATCATAAAAAAGGAGGTATTTTAGTTATAGGCCTAGAAAAAGAAAAATTGGGATAGGATCCTATACTCCTATAATATAGGTCTCCCCATTCGAAATCGGATGTGAAAGTTTCCTCTTATCTAGCTTAAGTAGTTATACCAAATAAAAAGAAAAGGGTTCCTACTTTCAAATTTCAAAATCAATAAGAACCCAAAAAAGAGCTACTCACTCAAGTCCCGAATGAATAATGAACACCAAGCAAGCTCTTATTAATTCATTCTTCCTTTTTTTCGAATTTCTGAATTCTTTATTCAATTATCATAACTTATTCAATTTTCATAATTACGAACTAAATGAAATGTGAAATTCTTGAGTACTCTACTTCCATTCGAATGATAAAATCTTAGTGCCTTAGATTTATAAGGGATTTATTTGTCTATGTCTCTTTCTATTTGATCTCTTAGGTCCCAAACTCACCTTGATAGTTATGCCATGATGTTGTTAAAGCCTATAGGCGATGTATAGACTCTTGTAACCGTGACATATGTCACGACCCAATCTGTGGGCCCATGACTGGCGCTAGGGAATGGGTAGGCGTAAGACCACAGAAACCCGTAGCAAGCCTGACCATTCGCTATCTCAATCAAAGTATAATCCAAATTCTATCCATTATAACACTAACTCATAACTAACTTTTAACTATCCAGATACTACATATTTAATTCAGTCTGCTAGCATAAATAGGCAATACTTGAATTAACATGCCATTACAAACTGATGAGTTCGAAATTATTACTGCGAAGAATCTAGAATTGAAAAATCAAACATACTAATAAAATCAGTTACATTAAACCTGAAGGTGAAGGAAGTCTGGATGCTAGAGGAAAAGAACTGCGGGAAACTAACAAACACCTGAAAAATAGTTAAAATTGATACTTTCAGTCTCAAGAGTGAGTTAAAATCATATATCCAAAAAATGAATACAACCACTATAATAAAACATTTGTTTAATCAAAATAAAATATTAGGTCATGTAAAAACACGTGTCATGCCATGATTCAATGAAATATATTTTACATGCTATGGGACGAGTACCTCAATAGAGCCCTAACCCTGACACTAACAGCCTTTTTGGCTCTCTCATTCCAACAGAACTGGCGCCCAGAGAGCGAAGCTCGACTAGGGTCCTTAAATCCAGTATGGTCACTTAATTTCCAATAAAGCCGGCGCCCAGAGAGCAACGCTTGACCATGGACTTTTAATCCAATAATCAAACTCTACACAGCCTAGAGAGTTGAACTCGACCAGGGCAAGTCTTAAAATATTCTTTTACTACCTGTCTCAGATTTATACCGGTGCGCACGCGGTCCTGATGCAACCCATAAGGTGGCATGTTCTATTGCCGTCTCATCCCGAGTCAACATGCAATCACAATAATAGTGATGTAGAAAATGATATAGGAATAGTAAATAGATAATTTATTTAAATCTTTAAATCAATAAATCAAAATTGCTATATAAAACTTTAGCATGACACACGTATAGCAGGGTATAGCAGATATATGACTTTAACTCACTGTTCCAATGACTCCCTTGCTATGCTCCTATGCCTCGGGTGGAGCAAGTTGAAGTGATAGATTATCTATTTACAGGAACACTTTAATCAATAAAAATAAAATATTTAATAAATAACCCTAGGCCTAGACTCCTAGAACTGACTGTCTAAGAATTTCGACTCGGAAATTCTACGAAAATTTGGCAGAACTTCCCATAAATTATGGACGTTTACCCCCCGTATAATGGGTCCAGGACCTGCTAGAAACACTTCTAATATTCATCAATTAATTTAACGGGATTCGGGCTACCAAAACCACATTATCTTTCTGAACTCTCCAACACATCACAGATCACAATTATTAGTAGACTGTCCGACATAATATTTATTTTGACAATCAATCCATATATAATTCTTTTGGTATACAACACAATAATTAATCAAATAGATTTTTAATTAAAAATCTTTAAAATCAACAGGCTAAAGAATTACCGAGACGCTTGATAAATCGGTCGACTCGCCTTCAGCCGCCGGAGTCCGATCGATGATCCGAGCACGCCTACGGACTCGAGATAACGCACAGACGATGATTCTAGCATCTGATTCTCTGATCCAGTCCCTGATCATCTGGAGAAAATCATGGACAGTTTTGAACGTCGATTTTCAAATGGAGTCCGATCGCTGTAAAATTAGTATCATTAGAAAGCTTGTGATGCGTAGGTCCCAAATATGGTCTCTGATAATTTAAATCTCAACTACATTTATTGGAAAATCTTAAAAATCTAAAAGAGCCCCACTTTCTCTCTCCATGCAACTCCTAACTCTGACCACCATTTGTGTTGCCGCTGCTCCCATTAGAAAGCCCTCAAGTTTCTAGTCATTTAGAGACCAAAACTGCCACCATTGGTAGTCGGAGTCGCCTAAAACGAGGTCAACAAATGGCTGCCATTTACATAGCCTCCTTGCCACTTACCGCCTGCTAGAGCTGCTGCCGCTGTTGCCATCACGCTCGCTAGCCTTTGCTGCACCGCCAGCCAGCTTCCTAGCCTCATAAACCAACCCCTCTTCCTTTTGCCATTCATGGCAGTCAACTTTCTCTCTCTCTCTCTCCCTTCTTCTTCTTCCTCCTCCTTTCTTTCTTTTCTTTCTTTCTTTACCTATATACATAATTAGTCCTCTATTCTTTAGTTACTAACTATTAATCCCTGAAAACTCTTGTTTAATCCTCTAGCTTTTCTTTAATATTCAATTAAGCCCCTAACTACTTGTTTTGGGCCAAATTAAAATTATTAAAAATAGAGAGTTACTTATTTACTCTTGCTTTTAATGGTAATATTACTAAAATGCTCTTATCGACATATTTAATTACAAAAATACCAATTATAAAAACTTTCATTTAAACCCCATATTAATGCAATTATACTTTTAGCCCCTAACTCATAAGTAATTGCCAAATTAATCCTAACACTTAATTGACTTAAATAATCAATTGGTTGACTATTTTTCAATTAAATCCAATATCATTTGCTAATTAAAATTTACCATTCCCTAAAATATTTTTTTATAGTTTCCAAATATAATATTTAATTCATGTATTCATATTGGAAAATTATAGCGTGTGACATCTAAAAGAATGTAATTCATTCTTAATATAAATCACTTAATTAATTACTTGAAAATCAAACTAATTAGATATAGTTAAATAAATCTCTTTACTTTTATCTAGCATTAAAATCCTCTTATAAATCATCTAACTTTAAATTTTTTACTCTAATCATATACATGAAATTAATAAAACTTATAATTTTGTTATCATCATTATCATAATCCTTATTATAACTATCATTATTATTATTATCAAAAAGAAAAATTTTCAGGTATTACAACATATTTGATTACTTGAGTATAAACATAGTTTCTTTCTATTTTTCAAATAAAAAGAAAGAAGTCGATTTTCACGAGGCACAATTAAGAATTCCTAGTTTTTTATTATTGCATCAACCATAGACCAATTCCTTTTTTATTGGGGAGTATTGAATACACCCATAATTCTGAGCTTCATGTTACTCCTCTCAAGAGACATGTTAGATCCAAGGCATCCAAAACAAATGGGATGACAGTTTTTCATTTCAAAACTGCAAAATCAGAATTTTGATCAAATCACACATCACAATATACTAGGCCTTCTAATTCTTTAAGAGGTTTATCTAATAGGTTTGCGATACAACTAGGAAGACGTTTCAAATACCATACATGAGTTATTGGGCATGTCAGTTTGATTTATCCCATTTGATATCTTCATATCCGAGAATCAATAAATTCGACTCCGTATGAAATTCAAGGTAACAGAATTATTCAACATACTGCGGGCAAGCAGAAAGGCCAAATTCATCCCCTCATCATATAATAATCTTGAAGTAGGGATGCTCGAAGATTATAAGAGACTAAACATTAGTGCTCTAACCCTGAAAAGTGCAAGACTTATTGCATTTTACTTCAAAAAGAAATTTAAACCGAGTTAGAAACTTCCATATCAAAAAAGGAAAAGAGACAAGAAAATTATTTTGCTCAAAGATGCTAAAAGGAGTTCAAACCTCAAGAGCAATAAGTTCACAAGTTAATCTGTACTGTTTCAGATACTATCTTTAAAAAAAAAGGAAAGAAAATAAAAGAAAAGATGGAAAGACAGATCCTGCTGACTAAAGGACCTGTATAGGCTAGTCAGGCAAAATTCAAGGAAAAAGTAATGAAAAAAATAATTGACTAGAAAATCCGAAAGGACTAGTTAATAACAAGAGTAGTATTATGTGAATAGAAAATGTGCCCATTTGTTCCCAGATTAAATGAACAAAATTTGATTAGAATCTTTTCCAAACTTGTACATCAATTTTCATTGCTTACACAATATGAGAAGAGAAAAACAAAATAAGAAGCAGAGTCTATGAGATCTAAATAGAAGCAAGATCATTTTTTTCTTTGACTTCTGTTCTTATGTTTCTCATAGGAAAATCCAAGAATTTATAGCACTTCATTAATTATGACATCACTCTCACTCAATCAATGAGCCACAACCTCTCAATCTTGCTTAAAAATCATACCTCCATAGGAAACCTTCAAAGTCAGGTAGGTATTCTAGAATAAGCTATTGACGATAGAGTCTGGATGGGGTATATAAAGTAAACTCTCAAAGTCCTGGCAAAAGAACACATGCCATGTATATTTGAAGAATGATATGTTAGATCTTCCACCAAGGACAAATCCATCAAATAAGGGTGCTTGATAGCCTCTTCATCTAGTCAACTCAGTCCGCACCAATGTAGTCAGCTCCTTGCTTGATATTAACGCGAATCCGCAAATCATCGGGCATGGCTCTAAAATTAGATGGGCATGGTTCCTAAATCAGCGGATGTGGTTCTTAAATCATTAGGTGTGGTTCCCAAAATCAAACGGGCGTGGTTCCAAATCGAACATGCATAGTTCTTGAATCAAAATGAGCGAAATCCTTAATTAAAGTAGGCGAAGTTCTAAAACACACAAGCAGGCAAAATCCTGAGCCTGAGCAGGCAAAGTCCTCAACCCAAACAGGCGAAGTCCTTAACCCAAGCAAGCAAAGTTCTCAACCGAAGCAGGCGAAGTCCTCAAGCCAAGCAGGCAAAGTCCTTAACCTAAGCAGGCGAAGTCCTAAATCCAAGCAGGTAAAGTCCTCAATCCAACCAAGTGACGTCCTCAACCCAAGCGGGCATGGTCCCTACATCAAATCAGCGATTGAAGTTTGGGCTTACGAGGCATGGCTTCTATAGCTCACATATCCTTTTACTATATCCTTGATTTCTATGATCTTTCTTGATTTATTTAACTTATTGCATGCTCATAAAATTTGACAAATCAAGAACAGCTGTTAGCATCCCTTTTCTGGATTTAGATATCGAGGGAAAAATAAAAAATCCTATGATAAAAGTTACTGCCTTCTTAGGTCTCTAGAGGTGAAGGACATGTGAATTTGAGGCTAGGATCAAGGTTAATCCAGCTGGAATTACCTTTTTAAATTAATTCTTGACGATAATCATCACTTTTGTCAATAAATATTTAAATTTTAAAAATCAACTATGATATTTATCGATATAATCCTAAATTCTATCGCCTCCCTTTGGGTTTTCTTTGAAATCTTACCTCTATAAATAGAAAGAGGTAGTCAAGGGTTAGGTTAACAGTTAAGAGCTGAGTTTTTCTAGTAAGTGATATTGATACTTGAAAAACACTGAGAAAGAAAATATATAGAGCAAAACTAGAGAGAAAAGAAAGAAAAAGACTATCGTTCTTGTTTGACAACAAAACATTCAAGCTACTAAGAAAGAACAATTTTTGAAAAAAAGCCTTTAAAGAAAGAATCATTTTTAAAAACCGATAAATCGACAGAAGATTTCTCTACACCAACTCCAGCACTAGATTCCTACTCGGCCTTCGACTCAATTGCATCCTCATCACTTGAGACTCGTAGATCTACCAACTACGTTGACAACCTGAGGTTTCCTTCAATCATGGATTCAATATCATCATAAAATTGGTTCCTTCATTCCTTTTATTTTCTTTTTATTATTTGTCTTTAGAAACATTATTAGGATTTTGATATATGATCAGTATGATTAGATTAGATTTTTGTGAATATGCATGATTATTGGGTTTTGAATTTGATAATAAGAATTCTAGGGTTTTGAAATATGATATCTTTCCAATTATTCTCTTAGATCTAATTAGAAAAATGTTATAGAATTAATGATTAGATCTATGTTTCCATTATGATTAGGTAATTAAACATGTTAAATATGATTGTATGAATGATTTGCCATCTGCTAGTTTACTATACTTAGGGCTTTTTATTAGTTTAGGGTTTTGATCGTTCAATTGACTTCTATTGCTTTTATTTTAATGTTACTATGCATGTGAAATTCGGCTTTGGAAATGCAAAAATGTATTGACGAATCGTTGAAAGCCAGCCCGAAATCCTACAGCCGATCGGCTCACTACAGAGCCAATTGGCTATATAGTCAGATAATCGGCTCTACACATAGAGGCGATTGGTTGTTCAAGCCTAGCCATTAGTTTTTTATGAATGATTTTTTATATATTTCGGCTTCTGTATAGTTTTTAGATCTTTCTTTTTGCAATCATAGTTTGGGTTGTAATTAGGTTCTAATTTTTGCCTTTATTTTGCCTTTTCTATTTATTTTATGATTAATTAAATAAAATGGGCCATATACATTTAGGGAAAAAACTAATAGGCTAATCAACATAGACTAGGCCTAAAACCCTAAATTCTACGTAAACTTAGCGGGCTTTGGCATGCTTAGTTAGGACTTGAGCTTAATTAGAATTAGGATCACAACAAATAGGCCTAATCATAATAAGTAGTCCATTAGGTCTACAGGCTCAAAATCCAAAGCATAACATGTAATTGGGCTAGACTAGATGGGCTATATATATAATTAATTAGTAAATTGGGCTAACAAACTTCAATATGGGTTGGACTTCAATAAAATGAGCTAGACTTAGGTCTATTATGTGTGTTATTTGGTATAGAGAATAATTTGTTAAACAATAAAATTAAAGACTAATATACACAAATAAGGAAGCTGGCTTTCGGATCCATCTCTGGACTCTCTAGTGTAAATTTCCTTATGGAATCTAAGAAACACCACTCATTAGTAAAAGTGTCCCGTTGATTACCTGGGTGGAGACTCCCATCTCCGTGCTAGTTTTAGTGACTAGTTAGCGTGTTCCCGATTAGGTTGAAAACCCTTACAATGCTGTAGTCGCTAAAGACACTTGGTTGCAAGCACAAGACCACCGCCCACAATATGGAAGGGACGTTCTCAGCCCTAGTGAAAACTAGTCTTACACAGTCTTAGGTCGAGTTCATAGTGTCAGAATATGCCTTAAAGACAGAGGTGTCAAATGATTTATGTCAATTTATACATCATAATTGATGGTATACACTAAAGGCATTATTCTACTCTAAATGGTACGAGTAGTCGAATATTTATTAAGAAATAATCCAAATCGTTATAGATGAACACCATGGAATGTAAACACAAATGTAAGAGAAATTATAAAGCGAGTTTATAATGATGAGTTTCCCATTACATACATTCCTAAACTTTATTCATAGTCGATGTTTGATAATAAATTAGATATTGATCTTTGGATATTGATCAAATGCTTGAGACTATTATAATGCGCTATCACTGACTTATGAAGTAAGCAATCTGTCTCACAAGGTTGAGAAATAGAGATTCTGAGATAAGTATATTGGTGCTTGTTATGAGAGCAAGTTCATTGAAAATGACCCTACTAAGTTAGTCCATATAGAATTTACCCCAAGTGTTTATGGACAATACTCTTGTGACAATCATGTAAGACATGATCCTTAGACTAGAGATAACAATGTATTATCTTATATGAGGATTACTATACTTTGATACTATCTTATGTTCTCTTATCCATGGAGCACTCAAAGGATAGTCATTGGGTATAGTAAGAGTCATATGAAGATAATAAGTTATTAATAAAAAATTCATTGCTCAAGGTAATATGTCATGGGACCTTATCCTGTTGATCCTTGATATGCTTTAACATAGAAATCCTTAACCAAGGTTGTGTTAATGAAGATTATGAAAAGTGTTTCATAATATTATTCAATATGTTATATGCAATTATCAAGAACAACTATGATTAGTTGAATTATAGAGTTAACACTTACATTCATGCTCGATAAATCAATGGGGATAAAAGTACATTGAGAGGATTTAATTACTTGTAAGATTGTTCACCATAAAGGTTGACTAAAGCACTTTAATCATTCCTACATATTTGGGTGCTCATGATGCATTGCTAAATGCCAATCTTGTTATATGAATATGGATTAAGTTAAATTAGAGAATCAACATTGAATTAAAGGAATTTAGTTCATAATTCATATTTATTGCCAACATGTTAGGAACCTTTTGGATCACACACAAATAGACTTTAAATGAAGATTAAAATGTTACTTTAAGCATTAGAATTAAGGTCATATATATTAGGCATAATTAAAGGTTAATTAATTAAGAGCTAATAGTCCTTGTATAATGGGCCTTTGATGGATTTATTATCTATGAATTAGTTCTTATATTATTTAAATTCCATTTAGGATAATAAAGCCAAACTAAAATAAATTAGGGTTTTATAGAAATCCTAAACCTATAAGGACTTTGATTAAAGGCCATATATATAAAAAGAGACTGTGATGGCAAGGGTGAAGGGTGAAGGGTGAAGGTTAAAGGTTGAAGGTGGTGGCACATCTAAGCAAGAAAAATGTTTTCTTTGAGATACATACCCTAGGTGAATCAATCAATAAGATTACTTGATTCATCCTCTTACTTAGAACTAACATTCAATCTTCAACATCTAATCTCCTAAAAATTGTTTAGTGAGATCTTTGTTTAGAAGCTTGTGTGGATCACCATAAGAGGCTGGTCACATGCATAGCTTTAAAATGCATCAATCATCCTTGAAGAATCAAGAGTCAACAAAGTAAGAAGCACTCCTTGGAACAAGATAATGTCATCGTGATTTGAATTGAATCTTGATGAAAAAATACATCAATGAGAAGTTTGTTTGATAAGTTTAATAATTCTTTTATCTTTATAGAGAAACCTTTTTTTATTTTATTTTATAGGTAAATGGGTTAAAACTCATCTTTCTTGGAAACTGGAAGAAAAGCCCTTTTATTAGCATTACGCATTAGAAAAAAAGAAGAGTTAAGTTAAAAAGTACTCACTATAAAAAAGGAGGGTTGGAATCTACACATTGATTCTTTATTTTATTTTTGTCAATTTTTGTTGAACCGTATGCATCAAAAGGTGCACATACGGTTCCTATAAGATAGAAATTTATCTTAATCAACCGACTTTATTGAGAAAGATTACTTTTTTTAGGTGAAGATGTTGATAGCGAGATCTCGAATCAACTTATTAGTCTTATGGTATATCTCAGTATAGAGAGTGAGACTAAAGATTTGTATTTGTTTATAAACTCTCCTGGTGAATGGGCAATACTTAGAATAGCTATTTATGATACTATGCAATTTGTGCGACCAGATGTACAAACAATTTCCATGGGATTAGCTGCTTCAATGGCATCTTTTATCCTAGTTGGAGGAAAAGTTACCAAACGTTTAGCATTCCCTCATGCTTGGCGCCAATGGGTTTTTATTTGAAAGAAAAAAGAAGACTATGCCTTCGCCATATGAAATATTGAAATATAAATATTAAGTAATAATAGCATGGCAATTCGAATTCGATATAGATATAAGAATATTTTTTTAAACATTAGATTACGTATCGAAAGAGTAGTATGAGATATTAAGTAAGGGTATTTCTGATTTTATTTTATCAGGAGCCTATTTCAACATTACAAACTTTTTTGTTTCTGCATTGGAGGGCTCTTAACATTATTTATGTTATAAAAATAAAAGAGTATGAAAAAAAGATTTGTTTTTCAAATAAAATAATGGGATTGTTAAATTATTGATGAAATAAAGCAACACGACCACCATAGTATTTTGTTTTATTTTTTAACTCCTCCAAAGACAAGGAAAGGGTGGTTATTGGATCATTTACTGATTTAAACCTGATAAACTCTATGTTTTTATTTGATAAAAAAAGGTAAGTAATAGTGAATTCTATTATGGAGCCATATGCAATGCGTAAACAATGCTTATACGGTTTGTTCAATTCTATCTTTTTTTTCTTATTATTCTTTATATCTTCTCGTCATCTTTTTAATTATGCGAGATAGAATAGCCATTTTTTACTTATATCATCAGCGTAATGATTCATTAACCTATTGCTAGTTTTTATAAGGCCTAAATAGGAGAATTTGTCTTGGAAGCAAAAGAACTACTGAAACTGCGTGAAATCCTCACAAGGATTTATGCACAAAGAACGGGAAAACCTTTATAGGTTGTATCCAAAGACATAGAAAGAGATCTTTTTATGTCAGCAGCAGAAGTCCAAGCTCATGGAATTGTTGATCTTGTAGCAGTTGTATAAGAAATAGCAGAAATTTCATGCAAATCAAGGTTGAATATTTTTTTCTTACCGGACTTTCTATTTCAATTAAATAATCTTTAATATTCTATTAATTATTTAATAATAGAATATTAATATAGAAAAATTCATAATTATTCGGTTAGGATCGATCTAAACCAGCCCATTATGCATATAATTCAACATGCTGACTATTAGACAACTTATTAGAAACACAAGACAGCCAACAAAAATATCACCAAATCCCCTGCTCTCGAGGGATGTCCTCAATGCCGAGGAACATGTATTAGGGTGTATGTGCAACTTATTCAGATCGTGAACTTGGACAAAAGAAAACTTTTTCCAATATCTATGATCAGTACGAATGAATAAGATATAATCGAAGGATCCCCTTCATTATCTAAAAAAAAGATCTATCATATTCTTCTATTGTGTATCAAATTTATGGTTTCATTACTGCAACCTCAATTTTCAATTAAAATGAGAAAGAATTTCCCATTGGTAATAAATGATTATCCTTTAAGCGAGAGAAACCTTATTAATCTTATTTAAATTAAAATGCCAAAAATTGTATCCCTACTCTTGCAAGAACATACTAACAAGGTCAACGAATTAGAAAATCTTCATAATTAAATACTGTTACTGTATAGATAGATCTCCTTGTGAAAGACCTATTACTAGATAATTCATAGGTAGAGCCAAAAATTTAACTATACATGTTAACAATAGCACTGATTAAATGATTAAGTATTTATTATATTAAATGATTAAATAAGGAGGGGCTTCAGTATATAGAGAAGACCTCACCGTTTAAGAAGTAAACATAGAAATGATGGAACCCACTATTATTTCTATTATTTATTTATCTATTTCTATATTTTTATTTACTACTTGTTTATTATATTTTTGTTTAATACTAGTATCAATACAGTTTCTTATTTTCGAGGTGAAAAGCTCGAAATAAAAAATCATGGTTGGGAAGGTTATAGTAGCAAAAGCCGTTGGAAATATTATTTTGTACACTAGAAGGTTCCGTTTTGTTATTATAGAAAAGGGGAAAAGAATATCTGAAAGAAAGGAAATCAATTAGTTATTTATCAAAGTTTCATTTTTTTCAATGACTAGAATTAGACGAGGATATATAGCTCGGAGCGTAGAACAAATATTTGTTTATTCACATCAAGCTTTCATGGGGCTCATTCAAGACTTACTCTAACTATTATTCAACAAAAAGTAAGAGCTTTGGCTTTGGCCCATCAGGATAGAGATAGGCAAAAAAGAAATTTTTATCATTTATGGGTCACTCGAATAAATGCAGTAATTCGCAAGAACAGGGTATCCTATAATTATGGTAGATTAATAAATAATCTGTACAAGAGAAAGTTGCTTCTTAATCGTAAAATACTTGCACAAATAGCTATATTAAATAGGAATTTCCTTTATATGATTTCCAATGACATAAAATAAGGAAATTGGAAAGAATCCATGAAATATTTTACATAGAATTCCTTGAAGAATGAATTCCGGGAAGGTAGTGATAACACATTATAAAGTAAGTGATAACACATTATGGTAATCTCGAGCGTTTGATCAATATCCAATGATCAATATCTAATTCTTAATCGAACATCGACTATGAACAAAGTTTAGGAACATTTGTAATGAGAACCTCATCATTATAAACTTGCTTTGTAATTTCGCTTACATTTGTATTTATATTCCATGGCGTTCATCTCTAACAGTTTGGATTATTCCTTTATAATACCCGTTTACTCATACCATTAGAGTCGAACAATACCTTTAGTATGATTATATGCCACAATTTTGATGTATAAATTAACATAGATCATCTGACAACTCTTTGTCTTTAGGGCATACTCTAACAATCTCCCACTTGCACTAAAGTACAATCCAAGCCAATCATCATGTTATCCAACACTAAACTCTTTCTTATGATGATCATGTTCTTGCTAGGTTAAATGGCTTTACTAGAGGATCAACTTTGTTATCCTCAATGGGTATTTGTTTTATCTTTATATCTTACTAATAAGTCATTTACAATATTTTGGATCGTAGATGAGACCTTGGTTCTTTTAAAAATGGCTCTATTGTCTATCTAATTCTTTAGATTAACACTACTTAAGAACCACACCTTATTCTTGAAAAAGAGTATTAACGATCCAAATGTCTATCATATTGTTGCCTCAAATTTAATAAGCTACATGATAAATTTTCATCATCCAACTTGAGCAAGAATCAAATGAATCAAACAGATCCATATAAAAAAATCTTGGATGTATAGATCTTATAAAATGTATAATGTTAGCCATGTCTAACATATATTAATGATTTTATATAATATGATGTAATAAAAAATTGACTGGATTCCATTTTCTAGAGTTGCAGTTAATTATCCATTGAGCTTAAGTTGTAAGAATGACCTTTTTGGAAGTTTTTCTAGAAGTCATGCTTTCTTTTTTAAAATGAAATGAATCGATCTTATGAGTTTCTTCTATGTGATTCATAATCAACATCTAGAATAACCATAAAGTCTAGTACATAATATGACATATGTACATAATAGAATATTATGCTTTCACATAAAG
Organism: Ricinus communis; assembly: GCF_019578655.1. Lineage (NCBI taxonomy): Eukaryota > Viridiplantae > Streptophyta > Magnoliopsida > Malpighiales > Euphorbiaceae > Ricinus > Ricinus communis. Next base: position 1,634,365 of record NC_063259.1, read on the forward strand.
CATTCTATTAATAACCTCTTTCTCAATGAGTGTTTATAGCACATATCTTTAGAAAGAGATATGTCACATGACATGGCCAAGAATCTTTCTTTGATTCTTCCATGTTAAACCTTTTAGCATTTATTTGTATGTCAAGAAGTTTAGAACATTCATGTAGTTTGAAGCATTTATTTCTTGGTAGACTTATGATAAAAGACTTGTCACTTTCTCTTTATCTATACATCTACAACATACAATATTAGGAAACATTATTATAGTCTGACTAACCCCTTCATATACACTTGTTTATTCTATTTAGATTGGGACTTATAATTACATTACTAATCAACCCCTTGATTAAGTATATAACTTATTAAGTTTTCTTTGCTCAGCCTTTGGGCAAAGATTTTCATATTAGCTTTTCTTAAAAACTCACTTGTACCTTAATGGATCTTATCCATTTAGATGGGTCCACCATAGTCTTCACTTAGCTAAACAATATGGTATCCAAAACAGAATCTTATAGCTTGATGCCAACTCTAAGAATTAATATCAAACGTTAGTTCTTAATGTAGTAGTCTCATCAATAATGAGATATAATTACATATTTTATAAGAGATCTTCATTTCTTATAAAATATGTTGTATCCTACTACATACTAAAAATTGTGTATATGATTAGCTTAAGGTTGTTCATCTTATGCTAAGCACCTTCAAGCTTTGTTCCAATTTAATGTTAATTTGTTTATCTTGATATCTATTACGATTTATCAAACTCCCGCTGCTTCTTTTAGAAAACTCTTTTTTCTTATAACACAGCATATTGCAAACAAACACTTTTGTTTCAAGAGTATGATAATGTTGATATCCTAAAATCCTTTTATCTTACAAACGTACATTTATTAAATCAAGCCTTTCAGCTTTGTCTAATTGTGTATGTTCCTATTAAACATCATATAATAGTTTATATCCTATATACACTTTATTATGATCATATCATAAATGAAACATATTGGCGTTAATGGTTATAAAAGTATAAATCCCATGAGAAGGCTTGCAATACTCTTTATTGATATAACTATGTCTCACAAAGTTAGATTTCATCATCTTATGAAACTTTATCCATTTGAGTAATTTCCACTTGTAAGCATTCTAGTGATAATCCAAGTATTTCATATCATGATCTTATCTTGATATGATACTTTATCATAACTCTTCCTAAAATTAAGCATATATCCTATGTATCACTTAGGAGTTCGATATATGTGTCTTTCTTAAATACAACTTGATTATAATATTGATTTCATCATATTTGTAAGTTACATAACTCATTTATGTTAATAATTTGTCTTAATATCAATAATATAATTCTAATGCCTATTTAGGATTACTTTAGTTTTCTCGCAATAGGACTTTGTTTTCTTACTTTCATACAACCTTTTGTATGACTTTCTAGAAATATAAATCATTTAACCAAATAAGGCAATAATTGCCTAATATTATTAAATAAAATAATAACAATTGTTCTAGAAAAAGAATTAATAATAATTTTTAAATTCTTAATAAAGAAAACAAAATTTATAAATAAACTAAATGGCAACAATTCCCTTCAAGCTAGTCTTTTCCGCCTTTTCAAAATTAGAAGCTTATTCTTGCTTCTTATCCTTCAAAGCAGCAAGATAAACGTTGCAGTTCCTTCTTCAATGTCCTTCCTTCCTATAATGGTGATACTTTCCTTTATCCTTGTTGACACCTCCAATAGCCTTTACGGATTTCTTTCCCTTTTTTTTCTTAGACTTACTCTTAGTAGAAGGTTCTACCATTAGAGCAACTCCCTTTGCTTCTTTATGGTGCCCTCCACAGTTTTTAACATGTTAATATGTTCAGGTATCGTAGCATCCAACTTATTCATATAAAGTTCATAATAAACTATGAATAATTGTCAAGTAGAGATTGCAAAATTAAGTCTATACATTATTCATGATCCATCACAATAGCAAGACACCCTAGATGTTCAATATATCCAAACATCTTTAGTCCATGTGCATTCATAGAGATCTCATACCTTTCAGTTCTTAAATGCTCATCTAACATTTCCTTTAAATATAAGATGATATTCTGAGCATTCATATTTTCATATTGTCTTTGTAGTTCAAAAGTCATACTTCCTAACATCAGAAAAACAACTTGGTCATCGTCTTCTTGATGCATTTTGTACTCTTGGACCACCTCCTCAAGTGCATCTACAACAGGGAGACGCAATGGAGGTGTGTCTAGCACATAAAGCTTCTTTTCTTGTTTGAGAATAATTCTCACATTGCGATGCCAATTAAGAAAGTTTGGCCTAGTAAGCCTGTTGGTGTCAAGGATACTATGCAAAGATAGATTGCCATTCATCTATTATTACAACCTTCTAATCTAAAGATAAACAAATATAAGTTAATTTATACAAGTAACTAGTAAAGTTCTTGCAATCAGTTACTTATACTCCCACTATTTTTCTATCCAAATTAATATCCCTCACTATCAATTCAGGATGCTAACGGTTTAGCTATCCTAATGCACTAGAATCCCATATATTTTAATATGACCTTGAGTGACTCAATAAACCATATTAAAATAAATTAGGTAGATAACTATTTGTCAGTTGTATCTCTATACAACATCTAGATCAATTAGGCGACAATGGCATTTGTCTAAAACATATTTTATGATATTCCAAACATCATATATTCATGTCTATATCTTCATATAAACATGAGTGATTCATTTAATTTATATAAGATAGTTAAGTAAGACCCATCAATTAAAATAGAGAATATACCCAGGTAATAGGAAACCGTGAGTGACTCAACAAAATTGACTTATGAATAAGGCTCTCATTCCTATTTTAATTATGGAAGGAAACTTAATCATGTCCTTAAAATGTGACTTAATATTGAATAAGAGATTTGTTCTTTAGTGGTGATTAAGGTCTCATGCTTTAGCATGAACATATAAATATCGAATATAAGGGTTTCATGCTTTGGCATGATCATGCATATATCATACATCACATATATAATATAAGCTAAGCATGTCAAACTACTATGGATGATTATGGACTTTCTAAACTAATTATCTCTAGCCATTGAATATAACTAGATAGTCAAAATCTAGGTATTGCCTTCATGATCTCCAAGTATTGAAGCAATATCCCCTTCATCTCCATTTGGTGCCATATATAAGCTATCTAGAAAGGACCAAGTTTCTATGGTGGTCTGAAATGTTCTTCCTAGATGGGTTAAAAGTTTATAAATGATAAACCCGAAGACCTATATGGATATGTAGGACGATGGGCTATAAGTCGAGAAGATTAAAAATGAAAAAGAGAAGACTGTATGAACCGGTGGAAGGACAGATTATCAGGCTGGAGGGAGCAGAATTCTAGATGCGAGTGTTGTCCAATAACCAAGGAAGTATAAAATGGCATGCTCCACCAACCACCCTAAGAAACCCACCTAACCTTAATACACCCAGCTACAAACCTAATACCTGCTGCAAATTCCACTAAGCACCCGGACACCACACAGATAATTGCATCCGGCTAAAACACAAAATCCAAGACCTTATTGATACCAAAAACTAAACGACCTAGACCAACCTAGTACTAGAAGAAACAGCTTACCAAGCTCACTAAAGTATCTGCTTGAAGCTCCAACTCTTATAGGAAAATTGGCTAGATGGTCAGTACTTCTAATAGAGTTCGACATTGAGTACGTTACCAAGAAGGTAGTCCAAGGTTAGGCTGTAGTAGAATTCTTAGCTCAGAATTCGATTGAAGGAGATGACCCTTGGAATCTAGAATTTCCTTATGAAAATCTAGGGGCAATCGAGATTTAAGAATAAAGGATGTACTTTGATGGAGCTATGAATGCAAAAGGAGCAAGGTTAGGAGTACTTCTGATCACGTTTGAGAGAGAGCTGCTACCAACGGCCAAGAGGTTGGACTTTAAACTGACCAATAACATGGCAGAGTACAAAGTATGTTTATTTGGATTAGAAGCAGCCATGGTAGGGGGAGTGAAGTAGTTGATGTTCCATGAAGACTCCATGCTAGTGATTCAACAAGCCACCAAAGAGTGCAAAGTGAAAGAAGACAAGTTGAAGCCATATGTTAGTTTCCTTGAGACTTTTGTTTATAACTATTCTAAGTGTTTGTTCATACACTTGCCATGAGATGAGAACCATATGGCAGATGCACTGGCTACCCTATTGTCGATGTGGGATAACCCCTTGCAACTTCCAATGAAACCGTTGCTAATTATGAAATCTAGTGTGACTTGTCATCAAGGGGATCAGGTAATGTAAGTCTAAATGGGACCAGAAGAGAAGCCTTAGTTGTATGGTCTAAAGAAGTTTGTAGAAGACAAGGAATGCCTAGAGGAAGCGACTACAAGGGAAAGGTACGCACTATGGATCTAGGCCAAGAATTATGTTAGCCACGAGGGAGTATCATACAAAAGGATGGCTTCAGGTGTAAGTAGTCATGGAAGAGATGCATAAAGGAGTGTGCGGGCCTCATATGAACGTGATAGTGTTAACTAGAAAGGTTATGCATCTAAGCTATTACTAGTTAACAATGGAAAAGAACTATATAGCTATGGTAAGAAAATGTCGTGAGTGCCAACTGTACGGTGACTTGAGTCATATATCTCCGATTGAGGCATATAATTTGACATCCCATTAGCCTTTTGTAGCTTAGGAAAATGACATCATCGGAGAAATAAAAGCTCCTTCGAATGGTTGGATGTTCATAGCCGTAGCAATCAACTACTTCTCTAAGTGGGTTGAAGCCAAGTCGTTCACTATCGTGGGGGTAAGACAAATGTCCAAGTTTATAGAAAGGAACTAGATATGTAGATATGAGATTCCATATCACATTATAATAAATAATGGTGTGAAATTTATAGGTGAAGCAGTAGACCTACTAGTAGAATACAAGATCGAGCATCATTGGTCCTCTCCGTATAGACCTCAAGTGAATGGAGCAGTAGAAGTAGCCAACAAGAACTTAAAGAAAATACTCTATAAGATGGTAGAGAATCATAAGGACTGGCCATTTAGTTACCTTTCACGCTTTGGGGATATCGAACAACTGAGCAAGCATCAACGGGACAGACTCTGTACTCTTTAGTCTATAGGACCAAAGTGGTCTTGCCAGTTGAGTTGGAGTTGAAATCTTTGAGAGTTGTATTAGAGGCTAGAATGCTAGAGTACTAGTAGGTTGAGCAGAGACACTAGTAGTTGGCTCTAATCGATGATAAAAGGATGAAATTACCAAAAACGGATAGCTAGACCATCCAATAAGAAAGTGTGAATTGGTGTTAAAGCACACAAGACCTATCGTATTTCACCCGAGGGGGAAGTACATGCCTAACTAGGAAGGCTTATACATGGTAAAGAAAATTCTGCCTAAGGGCCGCTAAGATCTCATACTTGGAAAGGAACAAGTTCTCTGAGCTAACTAACTTGGATCTTCTTAAGAAATACTACATATAAAAAATAATAAATGTAATAGAAAAAATAGCCTACTGATAAGATAACCTAGATAAAAGGCTAGTCATGTAAAAATAAGGCAATAAGAAGAAAATAATCAATAGAAAATCTAAAAAGATTGGCTGATGACATAAGTTATATAGTGAGAAATCAAAATGTATCCACCTCGTTCTGTACTAAATGAATAATTATTTAGAATTGTTATCAAACATATGGATGTTTGTTTATCATTCTACTCTTTAACTGAAAGAAAAACTAAGTTAAAACTCTTAAGCAAAATAGATGAGATCTAGAAAGTAGCATGTTTTTCATTTTCTTCTTCTTTTAGCATCTGCATTCTTAGAGTCAGCAGCTAGCTCTTAAGTCCTCTTGAACCTCACAAATCCCAGAGAAGTGGCAACTTGAAGCTCAACCCAAGATTTGAAGTTATCATCGGTGGTCAGATCGCCATCGAATCAGGATTGCGCTCTATGTCTTTGTGGGGCTAGAATCTCTCAATCTTATCTAAGTATTACTCTTTCTAGAGAGAGTATAACTCACTATCAAGACTCGTTTTCCGGATCTAGATATCAAGGGCATTATGGAAAATCAAATTATGAAAATTACTACTTTTCTTGAGACTTAAGTGGTTGAGAATGGTTAAATCCCTATTTGGGTTATGAATAATCGAACTAATATTATTTTTAGAAATCAATTTGGACTAAATTGACTTAAAAAGATTAAGTTTGAGGGGTGAAATTGCATATTTTGAAAGTTCAAAGACTAAAACGTAAATTTTTAGAGCTTTTAGCCCTTGAGACGATCGGCTCTGTGTATAGCCAAATTGGCTATAATAATCCCGATTGGTTCCCATTTTGATATTCAACGTCGTTTCGCGTGTTTTTCCGATTTAAAATGCCAAAATTGGCAGAAATACACCTTCTAGAAACTTTTATTGATAAAAAATCACATTTTTAAAGATTTATTTTGTATTCATCAATAAAATATCTCGATAAGTCTAAAACAACTCCTTTTAATTATCAATCTTATCATAATTCAAAAAGGCTCTCTATGGTTTCCTAAAATCTTCTTTTATAAATAGAAAGAGAGGCTTTTAGTCTATGGTTAGCGAGGAATAGCAACTAAAAATCAAAAGAATAATGCATATACTAAGTTATAGTGTACAAAAATTGCCAAAAGTCACACAAAAATTCAAAAATAGAGCCAAATGGTGCAGAGCTAATCAGCTTACCGCAGAGCTAAATTAGCACTGCACAGAGCCGATCAGCTCTAGGGCTTGGTAATGACCGATTTTGCATCTTTTCTTCGATCCTCTCACCCCAAAGCGGATTTAACATGCACAAGAGATAAAAACATGATTAAAACTCGAAAGAATAAGACCAAGGACATACAAACAAATTAAATTAACCCAGAAACATAAAATAATACAAACCCTAGAAAGCAAAAATTGACAGAAGGTAAATAAAACTTCACATGACAGATTTTAGAATTTAATTATGCAGCCCTAAAAACTTAATGCAATCATATAATTATTATAGAAAAGCCATAAATCTAACATGCAACTCTAACTATTCCAATTATTATATCCAAAATCCAATACATTCGTATATCAAATTCAAAGCTCAAGACATTCATATTATTAGATTCAAAACCTAGGATACATAAACATCACAAAAACACACAAATCTATTAAAACCCTATATTTAATCACAGAAGATATATGCAGTATTTGAAATCAATCCTAACATGTTTAAAACTAATCCTAACAAGTTTCTAGAATAATAAAAACAAAAGAACCAGTACAAGAGAAAAATATGTTGATGATGTTGGATTTTGGGAACCCTCAGGTTGTCACCATAGATTGCTAATCTACGAGTCTCTAGAGATAATGAAGCGGTTGAATTGAAGGATGAGAATCCAATGTTGTCTATGGTTGAGAAAATATTCTATTGTTCTAAAGAAAAACTTTCCTAATTCAAGCTCTTTCTTAGTGACCTCTCTCTCTATTTCCTATAACCCCGACTTAAATGAACGTCTAAATTAATGGAGGTCTGGTTGCTTAATGAATGTAGCTAACCTTAGACCTAAGGCATATTTTTCTATTTATAGCAGCAGGGTTAGGAAACCCTAGATATATTAGATAAGTGTTAATTATTTAAAATATAAATCATTGATTATTTTTCCTTTTTATCAGATTAATATCTAATTAAGTAAAATAAAATCTTTTATATTCAAATAATTAACACTAAAATCCAATAATTATCACAAATCACTTCTAGAAACTTCTTTTCATCAATTTTAGCATTTTAAGTCAAAAAATATACAAATAATAGCGTCGAGTCTCAAAAAAAGCCAATCGGCATTGTGTAGAGCCGATTCGGCTCTATGCTAAGCCAATCGACTGTGTAGAGCAGCAGAGCCGATTGGCTTTGTGAGCAACACGTTTGGGAAGTTTTGGTAATTTAGTCCCTGAATTTGCTAAAACTATTGTTTTACCCCTGAAAGTTAATTTTTTTCTAACCATTGAGTTCAAACTGATGCTAGAAAATTAATTTTGATTCAATTATTCTCAACTCTAACTTGGATTAACCCATTCTCAATCTCCCGAGAGTTCAGAAAGGTAGTAACTTTCATCATTGGGCTTTTCATAATTCTAATAATATTTGGATTCGAAAAATGGGTGCTGACAGCTTCCTAAATCCATCATTATCAACATCTTCTTTACCTTTTTATGATCTCATAATATTAGAAACATGCTAAGATTCATATATTATTACTGTTAGTGTTATATATTGATGTGCATAGTTTTACACATATTTGCTTGCATATTATTGCGTATTTTCTTAGAAATTATTGTGCTTTTATTCCACGATCACCCATGTTTTGTGTTCTTTTGCATTTCAAGAGAATTTGTAGGACCATCATCAGTGTTTGAGCAATTATAGATCAATACATGTGAAAACGGACAGGAATTCATCAAAATTGGATAAGAGCTCGCACGTCAAACATTGAGCACGGCCTGGACTCTGGCCGTGACCAACCATTAGCCTTTTGATCCTTAAATGTGGCGTTTTGGGCACAGTTTCCGACGCTGTCACGGCCTCCAGCATGGCCCGTGGTGGCTCAGCACCGGCAGGGGCATGGACAGGAAGAAAATCTAACTTACGAGATCTGAAGGTTCAGTATGGCCTGGACTCCGACTGTGCTGACCAACACGGCCATGACCACGGTCGTGCTGGGACAAGTATATAAGGAAAGCAATTTCTTAAGCTAGGGTGAGGAAGGAAGGCAGGAGGAGAGTTTTAGCGGTTGGTTCGGCTTTTGGAGAGTACTAAGTTCGGGAGAGAGTTATAGAGAGGGAGAATCCCGAAATCACAAGGCTCCGAGTGCAAAATAGTAGTGGAGCAAATCGAGAGGCAATTAGGAAGACCAATCATAGTGCTGATTCAGATTTGGAGCTGTTAATCCAATTTGAGAGAAAAGGGTATATATGTTTCATTTTTGTTATTCTTTCATTATAATTGATTTCTTAGTTGTTTTATACATGAACATGAGTAGCTAGATCGATTAAATCCATTGGGATTTCTTTACTATGTTGGCTTAGTATTGAATTGTTGGATTGTTTGAGTTTAGTTTTGTATCCTTCTTGCTTTCAGTATTAATAAGATAATGCATTATTCATGAGACATTATGAATTGTGGTGTTAAGATTGCTTTGTGTGATTAAGAAGTTCATTTCACAATTGGAATTTTGAATAGCAAGAACTGGTTAATAATCACTTAGAGATAAGGATAATTGACTAACTGGATTAAGAATTAACAAAGCTTAATATAGGCGGATTAAAGCTTAATGCTAATTTAAGAATCAATCGTTAGGAAGAGATTCCAACTTTAGGTTCTTTTGTTTAGGAATTCGGTTATCTCGAGAGGGAAACCGAATTCAATTAAGAATTCCTCCATGGGTAGCATAATTGGACTCATCAATCTGTTATCTTTTGTTTGATTGCCAACTAGTCTAGGTTCCCTTTGGGTTTGCTTTCTTGTCTTGATTGTTTCATTTATCCATTCATTCTTGCATCTCACTTAGAACTCAGCTTGTAGTTATTAGGAAATTTAGAAATTACTCATCATTCATTTTAGGCTAATATAACAGAGAACATAGTAGTAACTCTAGGCTTTCACTTTCCCGAGGGATACGACCTTGATACTCGCCATTAGTGCTAGGCTACATCGATAGGTTCACCGCCTTAGATTGTAGCTGCATAAATAGCCTATCAAGTTTTTGGCACCGTTGCTGAGGAATGTTTGAAAACTAGAGTGAAATTTGCTATTTGTTACTTTAGCCATTTTTTTATTATTATTTTATGGTTTTTATTTTTATTTATTTATTTATTTTATTTTATTTGTACATATTTATTTAGTTTAAGTTTATGATTCAAGTAGTGAATGATAAGGAGGTTCAATGCTAAATTCAAACTCTTTGTATGACGCGTTGGAGAATGGGATCAAGAACCAAGAGAGTGCTAAAAATTAGGACACCCGTGCAGCCTTAGCAGCTCAAGTGGAATCATTTTTCACGGCTACCGATCAACTCTCCACTCCTATCCTTTCATCTCAAGATTTTTATGAAATCTGTTGTGGTTTACATTTGAGTAATGATTGTCCATTGTGTAGTGATTTTGCTCATTGTTCTTATAACTTTGAATAGGTGAATTATACGGGAACCTGGCTAAATAACTTGTATGAAAGCACCTACAATCAAGAATGGAGCACTCATTCACCATTTGGATGGAGCTTAGATGGCCAAGAACCACCAGGATTTCAGTAACTACATCAGCAGCCTAGACTTGCACCTTCAACTCAAGATGAAGAGTTAGTGTCAGAGGAGCTGATGATGAGGTTCTTTACAAGTCTTGAGGATAGATTCCAGCAAACAAAGAGGGTACTTAAAAGTCAACAAGCCTCGATTGGGAACACAGAGCATCAAGTAGGCTTGATCTTCAAGTTACTAGCTCCAAAACAATTGGGAACTCAATCAAACACTGTTGAATCCGAGGAACATTTGAGCGCTGTCATTTAGCATTCAGGTGAGAATTTTTTTGGTTTATCTACTATGTTGGACAATGATGCTTATGTGCAGGATGACTCCTTGAACATGGAGATAGAACTAGAAAAGGAAAAAGCAAACATGATTCCTCTGAAAGACTACCAACAGGAATGTACAGTTGATGATGCTGAGTTGCAGTTATAGGAATTTTTAGTGGATTTTCCACGAGTCCCTTTGATGATGGAAGATGAGCACGAGTTATCAAATGAAGAAGTCTTGGAGCAGCTCGAGTTTCTTCTAGCATGTGAACCAAGCCAAGGACTGTAGAAAACCATTCACATTCCTGAAGAAGTTGCCCAACCATTGATCCTTCCAATTGGTGAAACTTCAGCTTTCAAATTGGAAGAGCCCCTAGAGCATCATGACTACGTGCAACTATATGAGGAGCGAGTTTTACCCATCATATTCGCAGCTTGCTTGATAGTTGAGAGGAGGAAATTGACAATTATCCTTCTAAGCGGATACTTAAAGCCGTTTGCTTGGAAGAAGGATGGATGGTCGTCGATCACACCCGTTTGCTTTTCACCATGAGTCCAGCTAAGAAGACTCATCACATAAAAAAGAAGCACTTTTGGGAGGCACCCCAAATTTTATTTTTCATTTTTAATATTTTAATGTTTCGTTTTGAAACATTTTATTAGTTTTAATTTTCATATTTTATTTAATTTATTTTATTATTCTCAACTTCTACCAAGGACGCACTAAATTTCCACTACACCAGCCTCGGCAGATGATCAGGGCAGTCCCCTAGATCTTTTTATTTTTTTGTATTTATTTACTTTATGTTTCATACACGTCATGCACTTGGATTGTATTGCCTTTGTTTCTCTTAGTTGAGCATCCCATGCGGGGTATCCATAACGTTTTACACTAAGGACAGTGTGTTCTTCAAGTGTGTAGTGGTTGTAGGTAAACCTTATAAACTTTCTCTCTGCTATGGGTTTTAGATATATCTAAAATTGCTATCACTAGGTGTTGTGTATTGTTAGGATGTTAGGACACTATTTCTTTATGCACTTAAGTATGCTATTTTTGAGCTGATTGATGACTTGATTTATAGAATTGTAGTTACTTTTCTTTGTTGTTCATTGTCCTTGGAAAACAATTGATGGTGTTTTACTCATCAGCCCTGCCGGGTTAAACCGGTGTTATTTAATTGTTTTTTTTGAAATTGTCAAATTTTAACTTAGAACATTGATAATGTCATATGCATGTGTTTCTTAAGTAATGATTCAATTAATGATGTTGCGAACCAATTGCACCTAATACCATACTTCAAAGTGAGATCTTGAGCCTGTTGAGCATTCATTATACTTATGCTCTTTATATTTCTTGTTTGAGTGTGCATTGTACTTGACTTTGCTTCTAGAACTTATTTTGTAATGCTTCTTGAAGTTACATGAATATTATGAATACCATGAGATGATTTGGGCGATTTAGGATTCACCACATTTGGCAAAAAGCCTACCCCTTTATATTTCCATTAGTTAGCCAGTTTTAAGCCTTAACCTTTTCTTCAGAATTTACACCTATACACTTCAATTAGACCATTCTTTACATTTGTCTTTCCCCTACCCTTATGCTGGAATTTGTTTTTGTGATTTGCTCACCCTTATGTGGGATTAAAATGCTAGTTTCTCTGTTGGTAAATTCACCAAGTCTTTTAAATATATTTTAGATGCTCCCTTCGATCCAAACTGTATTTTTTATTCTTTACGTTTATTCATGTTTTATGTACCGGTTCGCTTATAAGCTGCTAGTTTATCATTTAGAAAAGAAGAAGAAGAAAATAAACAAAATTCTTTAATTTTTTATCTCTTTATCGGATGTAGAGCATTTGCGAGCATTATTCTACGAAGTAGGGATTTTAGTGAATAATTCTTTTTGTATATTAGGCATTTAATCCTTTGAGCATATATTGTTGTTTATCGCACGAATTCTAGCATTTTCACACTTCTTTCCTAAATCTCCATACCTTTACCTTAGCCTCATTACAACCTTGGTAAAGACCCTTTGATTTTGGTATTTACTTATTCACAGTAGCGAAGATATGATTCATGAGCAAGCTTATGGTGAGCAGGTTTTTGTGCATTTGCTTTGAGGGATTTGTTTTTCACCTTATATACACTTTGAGTGACTTAAGTGATCCATGTAAGGCATTGGTTTGTGATGTTTATATTGAGTTGTCATTTAAGTTATTCATGCATTAATATTATTTCCATTCTCTGTTAATGATTTGCAATTTGATTTATGATTGAGTATCCTTTGAGATGTGTTGAATACTATCTGTTGTGGACTAGGGGCATAAACTGTAAGGAATTGCTCACTGCAGTTTTATGAGGTGAGTTATTAATTGCTTGAGGACAAGCAATAGCTTAAGTGTAAGGTGATTTGATGTGCATAGTTTTACACATATTTGCTTGCATATTATTGTGTATTTTCTTAGCAATTATTGTGCTTTTATTCCAAGATCATCCATGTTTTGTGTTCTTTTGCATTTCAGGAGAACTTATAGGACCATCATCAGTGTTTGAGCAATTATAGATCAATACGTACGAAAACGGATGGGAATTCATCAAAATTAGATAAGGGCTCGCATGTCAAACATTGAGCACGGCCTGGACTCTGGCCGTGACCAACCATTAGCCTTTTGATCCTCAAATTTGGTGTTCTGGGCACAGTTTCTGAGGTTGTCATGGCCTTCAGCACGGCCCGTGGTGGCTCAGCACCGGTGGTGGCACGGCCAGGAAGAAAACCTAACTTGCGAGATGCGAAGGTTCAACACGGCCTGGACTCTGACCATGCTGACTAGCACGGCCATGGCCACGGCTGTGCTGGGACAAGTATATAAGGAAAGCGATTTCTTAAGCTAGGGTGAGGAAGGAAGGCAGGAGGAGAGTTTTGGCGGCTGGTTCGGTTTTTAGAGAGTACTGAGTTAGGGAGAGAGTTGCCGAGAGGGAGAATCCCGGAATCTCAAGGTTCCGAGTGCAAAATAGTAGTGGAGCAAATCGAGAGGCAATTGGGAAGACCAATCGTAGTGCTGATTCAGATTTGGAGCTGTTCATCCAATTCGAGAGAAAAGAGTGTATATGTTTCATTTTTGTTATTCTTTCATTATAATTGATTTCCTAGTTGTTTTAAACATGAACATGAGTAGCTAGATCGATTAAATCCATTGGGATTTCTTTACTATGTTGGCTTAGTATTGAATTGTTGGATTGTTTGAGTTTAGTTTTGTATCCTTCTTGCTTTCAGTATTAATAAGATAATGCATTATTCATGAGACGTTATGAATTGTGGTGTTTAGATTATTTTATGTGATTGAGAAGTTCATTTGGCAATTGGAATTTTGAATAGCAAGAACTGGTTAATAATCACTTAGTGATAAGGATAATTGACTAACCGGATTAAGAATTAACAAAGCTTAATAGAGGCGGATTAAAGCTTAATGCTAATTTAAGAATCAATCGTTAGGAAGAGATTTCAACTTTAGTTTCTTGAGTTTAGGAATTCGGTTATCTCGAGAGGGAAACCGAATTCAATTAAGAATTCATCCACGGGTAGCATAATTGGACTCATCAATCTGTTATCTTTTGTTTGATTGCCAACTAGTCTAGGTTCCCTTTGGGTTTGCTTTCTTGTCTTGACTGTTTCATTTATCCATTCATTCCTGCATCTCACTTAGAACTCAACTTGTAGTTATTAGGAAATTTAGAAATTACTCATTATTCATTTTAGGCTAATATAACAGAGAACAAAGTAGTAACTCTGGGCTTTCACTTTCCCGAGGGATACGACCTTGATACTCACCATTAGTGCTAGACTGCATCGATAGGTTCACTGCCTTAGATTGTAGCTGCATAAATAGCCTATCATATATGCTTAGATCTAGGATTTTAGCAATCTTACATGTTTCTTTATGATATGCATGCTTGCTGGGTTTTGAAACGGATAACTTGCTTTTTTCTTAGGTTTTGGATCTGATGATCATTTTAGTAGATTAAAATGCTAGGATTGCTCTATATTGATGATAATATGCATATTTGAATGATTAAATCAAGTTTTATGAGATTCGTATGATTAATTTAAGGAAATTGCCATGAAAAGGAGCCTAGCCTACTCCGAGTTTGCCTTTTGGTCTTTTTATGTTTATTGCTTTAAAATTAGTTGTTCTATGCATTATTCTATGATTTATACATGTATTGATCATGTTTGATGTGTTTTTGTGCATATGAATCGAGTTACGGGTGATAGAGTACCAAAACCAAAGCAAATCGGTTTACAGAAGTGTAGAGTCGATCGGCTCAAGGCACAGTTGGTCAGCTGTGCATTGAGCCGACTGACTCTATGATGTCACCTTCTATAGTCTTTTCTCAAAGTTGTCTAGTTTCAAAATGTTTGAGCTGTATTCTCGTATTTTGCTCTTTTTTAAACCTAGATTAGTTTTTTTAAGCTTTTTAGTTGTAGGAAGGGTTGTAATAATTTAGGTTTACTACTTTCCTTTACTTTTTGCTCTATTATGTGAATGATGCTTTACATGTAAACTATAGTGCATTAAGTTAAATATTAGTAACTTGGGCCTAAATTAAAACCTATTTAGACTTAGTAAGCTCTTGCCATGTTTAAGATCAGTTAATGGACTTAGGTTAAAATGATAGTCTAATTAGGTTAAAAATATGGTAATCGAACTAGGCTAGGCTCCTATAGCCCCAATGGTGTCGGTTAGTAATTCTTTGCTTTTACTCGAACCTTAGAATTACGACACTGACTAACCAACACTCACAAGTAATAAGTAAGTTTCCTTCATCCCATAGACCCTGTAGTAGGGAGATGAGTAAAGAAAGGATATCTTTTACTTGTGGGAGTCTTTTATCTTTACCCAACACTCAGCCCATGCATGCCAAAATTTATGCAGGCTTTACACTTATATTGGAAAATATCACCTTGTTTGTTTTAATATGCTTTGAAAGCTTTTGGCATTCATGTCGGGACTACTATTCCCTATTGATAGTAAGTCTAGGCCTAAAATCCTAGGGAAGAAAGACTCACCTTGAACTGTATGGGGAAGTAATAAGGTTGGAAGGATGATTATATAGGAATTTGTAATTTTTGTGATTGCTAACCCTTGATCTTATGCATTGCACGTTGTCAACGCCCCTTTTCTAGATATAGATATTGAGAGAAAATAGAAAATCCAATAATGAGAGTTATTGCTTTCTCGGGTCTCAAGAGGTGAACGGTAGACAAATTCGAGGCTGGAGTCAAGGTTAATCTGGTTGGAATTAGCTTTTTTAAAATCAATTTGGACCTAATTATTAGAAAAAACTTAAGTTTGAAGGTCAAAATGGCAATTTTTACAAAATTAAGGACCAAAATTGTAAAAAACTAGAACATCTTCTATAGAGTCAATTAGCTCTATATAGAGCCGATTGGCTTTATATAGTGCCAATCGACTTTTAACTCCCCGACATCATTTTTTTGGACAATTTTACATCCAAATATAGTTTTTAGAAGGTCTCCTTAGGGATAACCACTATTTTATCAATAATTACTTTAATTTTAAATAAATAATTAGGATGTTTATTAATAAATTCCTAGGGTTTGTCCATTTCTCTAGGGTTTCCTCTGAGATCCTATCTTTATAAATAGTAAGAGGTGTTTAGATTTTCAAAGGGGAGGCAAGAACTAAGATTCAATGGAGAGCAATATTAAGAGCAAAGAAACACTAAAAAAGAAATAAATTAGAGAAAATCAAGAGAGAACATAAGAAATTGCACTGTCGCTCATAATCAGAATTCAAAAGACTCAAGCCACTAAGAAAGAAGGATTTTAGGAAACTCGAAACAAATAATTTTTGGAAACTCTATTTTCAATCGACAGAATATTTTCCCAAGTTAGATCCAGCTCTGGATTCCTACCTAATTTTTGATTCAATTGCTTCCTTATCACTCGAGACACGCAGATCCAACAAACACGTGATAACTTGAGGGTTTCTACCACCATATATCTGCATCAATCATAAAAACTAGTTATTTTGTTCTTGTTTTTGTCTTTTATTTGCTTTTATATTATTATTTCTTAGAAACATGATTAGGGTTTTTATCTTTGATCAATATGATTAGATTAGAGTTTTAGAATATGCATGTTAATAGGGTTTTGAATCGGATAATAAGAACTAATGGTTTTTCTTAGATCTATTTTGCCAATTAGTGTTTTAGATTTACTTAAAAACATGATCATTGGATTAATATTTAGTTTTTATCATTATAATTTGGTAATCAAGTCTAAATTAAAATATAATTCTTTGTTTTAATAACTTACTACTTTATGGAATTTTAGGACTTCTAGCAATCTAGGTTATTTTAGCTTTTGTACTTTATTTCGTTGAATATTTTTTAACTATTTTGTCTCATTCTAATTTTGTTCAAACATCGATGCATGTGAAAATCATCTCTGGAGTGTGGGTTTGGACTGGTAAACTAGGAAGAATCGAAGGAAAACTGTTCGAAGTGGCCCTAGACTCTGGAGTCGATAGGCTAACTATAGAGCCTATTGGCTCTATTCCCACCCGATCGGCTAACCATGCTGGCCCTATATTTTTCTTTTGCTTTTATGGCTGTTTTTAATGTAATCTTAGCCCCTGTTCAGTTTTAAGCCTTTCTAGGTTTATAATCATAGTTGTAGGCGGGTTATAATAGCTGGAGTTTCTCTTTTTCTGCTTTATTTCCTTCATTATTATTTTATTGTTTATTTCATGTTAACCCAATACTTGATTATATGGTTGATTAATTAAAAATGGGCCACCTAGACTTAGGGCTGAAAATTGATCCAACATGAATCTAGTAATCTAATAGGCTAATCAATCTTAACTAGGCTTGAAACCCTAAAATCTAAGTAGATTAGTGGACTTTGACAAGTTTAGTTAAGGTTTGAACTTAGTTAGGGCTGAAATCAAAATGAATGGGCCTTCTCATAATAAGTAGTCCAATAGGCTTAAGGGCTAGAATCTGAAAAGCATAATATGTAATTAGGTTAGAATAGATGAGCCTCATGCATAATTAGCTAGTAAATTAGATTAATAACTTTAAATAAGGGCTGGGCTTTCAATAAAATGGGCTACACTTAGGTGTATTCTGTTTTGCTTTAATATGCCTGTGTATAAAATGCTTGCATTTATTAGAATATTTTGTTAAACAATAAATTTAAAGACTAATATACACAAATAAGGAAGTTAGTTTCCGGATCCATCTCTAGACTTTATGGCTTAAGCTTCCTTATGGAATCTGAGTAAAGCCATTCATGAGTAAAAGTGTCACGGTGATTACTTGGATGGTGATTCCCATCTCCGTGTTAGTGTCAGTGATTAATTAGCGTGTTCCCGATTATGTTGAAAAGCCTTATAGTGTAGTAGTCGCTAAAGACACTTGGGTGCTCACCCGAAGCCACAGCCCATACACGTTTATCATGCATACCATGCATCTCATGCATCATACTAACCTTTTGTTTTGAGGCCATATAGATTCTCCTTTGGGTTGTACAAGACAAAAGAGTGGTAGGTTGGAGAGGGTACTAGTTTCATTGAAGATTCAGTCTGTGTTAGAGTATTTCAAAAGACCAAGGCATCAATCTTCTGTGATGAAGAAAAAAGTTATACCTAAAATGGCTAATGAGAGATCTAATGAGCATGATGTCAAGATCCTTAACAATGGAGTTATCCACGACTTGAGGGTTGTGATTCGGTAAGAGTCCCGACAACTTTTCACTAGAATAGTTGCTCTGGTTGCACCAGTTGCCCTTGCAATAACTAATCCTCTTACTGTTGTTGACCCGACTGCTACTGCTGCTGAGACTGTTGCTCCTGCCATAACTACTACTATTATCGCTGCTGCTAATGTCGAAGATCCTGCTAGTAGGGGAGTACCCTAGAACTTTTGGGATTTCGACAAGTTTGTCCTAGACCAAGCTTAGAAGAAGACTGCCCTTGCTACTAATGAGGCTGTGAGTGGCTTGAGTGCAAGGCTTGACAAGATGCAAAGGATGCTGGAGACCAAGGATTTGGACCCGACCTATGACTTTGATTAGTTGGTCCTTATGGGTGAGGACAAGTTGCCCGCTAAGTTCATAATGCCTAGGATGAACAAGTTTTATAGGATTGGTGATTCGAAGGTTCATCTGAAATAGTATGCTGCTATCATGGGAACTACTCAATTGAGTAAGATCTAAGTTGTCAAGCTATTTGTATTGCCCTTAGAAGGACCTACTCTGAATTGGCAGCATTGTTTATAAAGGTTTGCCAAAGTAGAATGGCAAGATTTGTGTAACTCTTTTATTAAGTAATATGATTACAACACTCATCTCGAAGTTTTAATATGAGATCTTGAGTCCACTAAGAAAAAACCAAATGAGTCCTTTGATTTCTAAACTAGGTGGAGTGATAGATCATAAATAGTTATACTTATTGTGTTTAATTCCCTTACATTTTGATTGGATAATGTGCTTAATTGTGGAAATTGTGTTTATTCTGACCTAGGTGGTAAATTATCAAGGATTGAGTAGAATTTAGCCTAAAGACATGTTTTAAGGCATCATTTGTCAGAAACCAAGTCTTTTGGAGGAAGAGCAAAAATTTGTGTAGAAGGTCATTTTCAATAAGGCATGACCATGCCTTACAATTTGTGAGTTACTGGAATCTGTAGAAGAAAATTTTGAATTTTTAAGATAAATTCGTGGTGGACCCACTTTTATGTAATTTCCTTTATTTCTGGAAGTGCTGGATAAAGAAAACTGACTCCCATATTATTTAGGATTTAATTTGTTTAGATTACCCTTTATCTTATCCTTCCTTATAGGGATAAGATCATATAGGAACTTTATTTCTTTTTTATAAGGATTATCTTATCAGGGTTTAGGTTTGACTTTCTATATAAGGAGACTAGTTCTACCAAGTAAAGGACGGCTGAGAGTGCTTTGATTATTTATTATTTTTCTTCTTCTATTCCCTACAATTCTTTTCTTGTGAATTTTTACTCTACCATGTGTGGCTAAGCTTTTAGTTTCTGATTCAAGAGTGAATAAATTTCAATTGTGATTTTGTGAGGCTTTGTGCTTAACAGAATTCTTCTTTAATTCAAGTATTCTTTATTTCTTGTTTTTATTATTTATGAATTTTTTATATTGATTGAACTGACGACTCGATTTTGATATTGATTTTTCTATTGCTAAACTTTGAGTTTGTGATCCATAATTGTCATTAACGATTGACACAAGTAGCAAGGAGCTGGCTCATGTGTGTGTGATTGCAGCCTTTTCTAATTACATAGCTTGCATGATAGGCTCTAGGGAAATAAAGGAACAAGATTAATTAAAATTGCAGCTATCTCGATTAATTAATGTTGGTTTAGTCATTCTCATTATTCTTAATGCTATCATTGAGTTGATATGGAATGCTATCGTACCTAGTTGACTAATTATAAATTTTGATTTGCATGCTGGGTTTGAGTCAATTATATTAGGAGAATTTACACTTGTTGTGGCTTTTCCGAATAAGTAGACTAAGTACTTGAATAGAAAAATTGAAATTTTAGCCTATGATCAGAATTACAATTGGATGGAATTAGCACTCTTGAATTGGAAGTTTGTTAAGATTGATTTTTATTTACTTTAATATTCAGCCTTCATTATTTTCTGTTTATTTATAATTTTGGTTTAACCATTCAAAATCCCCCATTTTCATTTAATCTTGAGAAGCTATTCACATTGGTTCCCTTCGGATTTGACCTGGTTTCACTATTTCTACAAGTTAGTTTAGGAAAATCAGTAATTTATTTTGAAGGGCTTCGACAACCCGTTCAAATTTGGCACCTTTGTCGGGGAACCTATTTTAGTTTCTCATTGTTTAATTTATTTGTTTATGACTCGTTCTTCTCAAGCTATTGATTTGTAGTATAATCCTGAAATTGAGAAGACAGCGCGTCGATTAAGAAAGGAGACTAGGCAAATAAAAAGTTGTCTCATAGAGGAATTGGAGTTTGACTATTGGTGACACATCTATTTTTTAAGAAGTTGCAGAAAATATGGCGAATAGAAATCTCAAAGAGCTAGCCACGCCGAATTTGAATCAACAACCTTTATGCATTACATTTCCTAATATTGCAATTGATTTTGAATTAAAATCTAGCTTAATTCACTTACTCCCTTCTTTTCATTAATGTGCAGGTGAACATCCTCATAAACACTTGAAAGAATTCCATATTGTATGCTCTAGAATGAAGCCATATGGTGTGACCGAAGTGCAAATAAATCTTAGAGCTTTTCCCTTTTCTTTGAAGGATAAAGCAAAGGATAAATCTAAAAGTAACACAGTCATCCCCTACATTAAGTTCTAACATCCCCTCAAATACGTCTATTTTAGCTCTAGCTGTGGCAAGGAAAGGTCTCTCCAAAATCAATGGTACACCATGCTCATTATCCATATCCATAACCACAAAGTCCACAGGAAATATGAACTTATCTACCTTGACTAGCACATTCTCCACAATTCCCCTAGGAAGCTTAACAGAACGGTCAACTAATTGAATGCACATCCTAGTGGATTTTGCCTCCCCCAAACCTAGCTTATTGAACAAACTAGTGGGCATGACATTTATGCCAGCCCCCAAATCAGCTAATGCATCATCAACATATAAATTACCTAAAGTGCAAGGAATAGTGAAACTCCCTGGATCGTGACGTCTCTTTGGCAACTTGCTCTGAAACACCACTGAGCACTCCTCGTTAAGCTGAACATAGGCTACCTCCTCCAACTTCCTTTTTCTGCTAAGTATGTCCTTTAAGAACTTGGCATACTTCGGCATCTGCTCCAATCCATCAATAAAAGGCAAGTTAATATGCAGTTGTCTAAAAATATCTAGAAACTTACTGAACTGCTCTTGGGCCTCTACTTGTTTGACTCTAGCAGGATAAGGAATCTTAGGTTGATATTCCCTTACTGGAATTGATTTCACCTTTTATCCCTCAGGTTCCTTAATCTTACTCCCTGACTGGAATTGATTTCACCTTTTGTCCCTCAGGTTCCTTAACCTTACTGCTCGCCTCAACCTGCACATCAATAGTGGAGTCGTTAAAAATAGGCTTAGAGAAGGAGCTGAAACTAACTTACCTAAATGCAAAGTGATGGCGTTCACATGCTCCCTCGGGTTAGACTCAGTGGTGCTAGGGAGCGCTCCTTGCTGCCTCTCAGACAACATCTTAGAGATTTGGCCAATCTGGGTCTCCAAGTTCTAAATCGAGGCCTGCTGGTTCCTAAGTGTACTATCTTAGAGATTTGGCCAATCTGGGTCTCCACAAACTTCATCATAAGCTCCTCTAAATTTGATTTCTTTTTTGGTGGAGGAGGAGCTTGTGCAGGCCCAGCTGGCTGTTGCTGTGGCTGCTGATGAAGTCTCTGAAAACCAGGTGGACCCTGAGCATTATTGTTCCTCTAACTGAAGTTAGGATGATATGTGTTACTGTAAGGATCGTTCTGCTACCTTGGGGCATTCCCTATATAGTCAACCTGCTCAACATCAGAAGACACAGCAGCCAACGTTCTGCTACCTTGGGGCACTCCCAACCAACGTTCGCTGCATGAACCGGTATCTGGAGTTGGTTAATCTCCTTGGTCAGAAGCTCCACCTGAGCTGCCAAGGCTGCTGTAGAATCTACTTGGTTGACCACTCCCTGTCTTCCTAGTCAGCTCCTAGAGGATTGCCACTGATAATTGTTCATGGTCATTTCCTCTATCAAATTTTGAGCCTGCTCGGGCGTCTTACTGTTTAGCGCCCCACCTGCTGCAACATCCACCATCTGCCTCGTCGTAAGGTTCAACCCGCTGTAGAAGGTTTGAACCTGCATCCACACTGGCAATCCGTGATGTGGGCAGCATCTCAAAAGATCCTTGAACCTCTCCCATGCATCGTACATGCTTTCATCATCAAACTGCACAAAAGAAGATATGTCATTTCTAAGTTTAGCAGTGTTAACGGGAGGAAAATACTTATATAAATTTTTTCAGCCAACGCCTTCTAAGTAGTAATTGTTTGCTTTGGAAGAGATTGTAACCATCTCTTGGCTCTATCCCTCAAGGAAAATGGAAACAATCTCAGCCGAATGGCGTCATCGGTTGTTCCATTTATCTTGAATGTGTCACAAATCTCCAAAAAGTTAGAGATGTGAGCATTGGAATCCTCGCTGGGCAATCCTCCAAACTGCACGCTCTGCTGGATCATCTGGATAACATTGGCTTTTATTTCAAAGTTGTTGGCTGCGACAACAGGTCTGACTATACTAGTTTTCATCCCATCCAAAGATGGTTGAGCAAACTCGTACATCGTCCTCTAATCGTCATTGGCCTGAGGGTTAAGGTTCTCCATCGCGTTAGCTCCTTGAACCTGAACTGTAACTTCGTCCTCCTCCTCAACTACCTGTAAACGTCATCTCAATAATCTGAGAGAGCGCTCCGGGTCAAATAAGGGTGCTATGGGATCAGGGTTAGAGCTCCTGGTCATAAACTACCTGAAACCAACAACCAAACAACCACCAATCAATAAAAATAATAAAATAAATAATAAATAATAAATAAACAAACAATGACTAAATTAACACAAAAACAATTCACTCTAGTTCACCGTTACTTGATGGGCTACTAATGCAACCTACACCTAAGGCAGTGAACCTATCGATGCGGTCTAGCACAAGTAAGTATCAAGGTCGTACCCTTAGAGATCGGGTGAACCTAAATTACTACTGTTCGTTATGTTATCTAGTCTAAAATAAGGTGTGAGAAGTCTAAATTAATTAACTAATGCTTATGAATGCAAATAAAGGAACAACAACAACTGACAATCGAAAGACAACCGTAATAAAGGAGCAAACCCGAAGGGGAGCTAAGTGATGGAATTCTAAGGTTGATTTTATAAACTACCAATCTTGCTAACCGTGCCTAAATCTTGAATCGAACTCAGCTCCTCTCTCGAGCTCACCAAATTCCTAAACCTGCACTAACCTAATGGAATCTCTTCCTATCAGATTCTTACAGATTAGCATTAAGCGTGATTTAGAACTATTAAGAGTTGTTAATTCTTAATCCGACGAGTGAATTAACCTTATCTCTAAGTGTTAACTACCAGTTCTTACTATTTAATTTCCAGTTGTAATAAGCATTTCTCAATGTCAAGAAACAACCCAAAACATAATTAATTCAACGTCTCAAATTAATTGAATCAAACTTTATTACTAAAAAGTAAGAAGATTACAAAAATAGCAGATAAAAATCCAATAATTAAGCACAATCCATTAATAAAGGTGAACCCCAATGGGTTCGGCAGCCCTAGCTACTCATAATGAAAGAAACAAATACAAAAGAAAATAAATAACAAAAGAGAAAATGGAACATGTAACCCCTCTTCTCTCGAATCGAAGTGCAAATGTCGCAAGTGCCAATTCTAAAACCAGCCTCAAGTATGGATCTTGGATGTCTCGGTCAATCGTCTAGCAACTTCAATCTTTTGCTTGAATCCTCCAAATCAATCCTTTGAACTGACGTTGGTCTCCCAAAATGTCAAGAAGAGAGGTGCAGAAGTGAGGGGTCGCGCGTGTAGAGAAGTTTAAAAATCAGAAGCGGAACCTTGACGTGCGCCTACTTATAGGTAGAAGTGCCCTAGCCCATGCTATGGCCCGTGGCATGGCCCGTGCTAATATGCACAGCCCGTGCAAAGGCCTCGAATTGCGCGCTAATCAAGGAATCGACTCCGACAAACATCTAATATGCGTAAATTATCCATATAGTTTGGTTTCTGCCCGGAAATCAATCAGTTTCCCATCAATGAGTCCAAAAACCTGAAAAACTCATAAACATACCAAAGTGCGATCAAATAGGAATAAATATGACTCAAATACACGAATAAACGACTGATAAATAATCAATAAATATGCATAGAATCATCTACATCAGTAAGTAACTATATACATTACAAATAAGACTAATAAATTTTTGTTTACCTTGTCCCAAGTTAGGAAGTTGATCCACATGCAGTGCACATGAACCTGTGCCCATTCTACAAGGACACTCCTACTCGAGCCATAGCAACTCAAGCGAGGGAAAGCCCACGAAGTGCAGATGGATTGTGGGCCTACCAAAAGACTGATCTCAAGGTCCCAAACCTACAATCCAAGAATCGACATTCACAATACAAATAAAAGAAATAAAAAAAGTGAAGTTAGAGCATAACCTACGTGGATCGCATTCCAAAAGCCGTAGATCTACTTATTGCCTCAAACAGCAATGTCCATCTCATGATGCAAGTATACGAGAGTCGTAGACCCTAGTTGCTGGAGGACACCTGGTCCAAATCCCGTAGTGGGACCAAATAATGAAAGTTCAGTGCATTCCCCAAATCACTGAACAAAGTCATACCAAAGAGATACACCAGAAAAGGCTCGAGCCATCTGATCTACCTTTCAAGCATTCCGAGGCACAAAGCCCTAGTAGTGGAGAGGTATGCTCTGCTAAGTGATGCAGCGAGTGTTCTTTCATGTTGATAAGAACCCAAAAATATCAGTAATAAAGCACTCTCAACATCAGAGTGTTGATTATGGATTGCGTCATTAAATGGCACACATTGCTGGTGAAATCAATCCCTATGATGGCAGCAAATGAGAGAGAATAGAGAGTTAGCTCACCGATTGGGGTATAGAAAGTATGGATGGTATCCATTCACCTTCAAGCAAAGCATAGACAGAGGAATGGTCTGTCCTCCCAATAATCGATAGAAGCGTGGCAACAAAGCGGCGAAAGCTAGTGTCGCCAATCCTAGCTTGAACCGGGCTCGAGAGTTCATCGAAGCACTCACGAGTGCCATTGACGTTTTTGGCTAACCAGATCGACATAACATCATTCTGAAATAGCACAAGCATAGGTATGTAAACACATTGCACACCACATAAAGTCCTCAAACGAGTAAGTATTACATCAACTATTTGTAATTTTACGCTAAAACCACCTAAAAATCGCTTTTAACCTTGTACACTTTCGGTTCGGACTGTGCAGAGCTGATCGGCTTAGGATAGAGCCGAATCGACACTTCATAGAGCCGATCGGCTGTGCGCATAGCCAAATCGGCTATGTGGGTTAGGGCATAACTTATTTCTCACTTATTTCACAAAATTATATCTACTTTGGAGAAATGACGCGTGTATCTAGTATACAAGTGACAGGAACAAACTTTAGAACTAGAAAAATACGTCTTTAGGATCGAAAAAGCTCGGTGAGTGTTCAATTTTGCAAAAATGGGGATCCCTCTCCTTTCACAAAACCTAAGTCATTCTGGCGAGCAATCTATGGTGAGAACTCCTAGTTCAGTATGATCGAAGTGCGTCTTGAGAATCTCGATGATGAGGCTGCCATTTCAAAACTAGTTTAGCAAGATTGGTTAAGAAACGGGTGAGAAATCAAAGAGAAAGCAAAATGGGATTTAAGAGAAAATAAAAGACAAATGAGGATAAAGTGACTTATGAATGGATATGAAGGCTTATATAGGTACTAAAGGGAGGCAAAAGTGTCATTTAGGCCTTCGGCCTATCAAAATTATATTTTAGTCCTTGAATGGACCAAGTATTGGTTCAACTCTTCAGAAAACATATGGAAGGCTAGATTGCATCGCAAGATGGAAATTTTCGAAACAATTACAAAATTGGTCCTTGACTGGTCAAATTAGATTTTAGCCCCTAGGCAGACTAAGTGTCAATAAATCCTCCAATAAACATCAAACAAATCAGATGGCACCCCAAGGTGGGAAATTCTAACCAAAAGTACCCAGTAGTGAAAAATTACCAAATTGACCCGAAGTAGTAAATTGTTTCTTGAAATGGAAAATAGCTAGAGGAAAGTCTCAATAAATATTAAATCAGTGAGCATGGTCCATATATTAATGGATGTAGTTCCCAAATTGTTGGGCGAAGTCATCAATTCAAGCAGGTGAAATCCTCAAACCTAAGCAGGCGAAGTCCTCAAACCTAAGTAGGCAAAGTCCTCAACCTAGGCAAGCGAAGACCTCAAAACTCAAGCGGGTATGTCCCCACATCAAATCAAAAATCTTTCCCGAGCTTGAGGCGTGGCTTCTACAGCTCACAGATATCCTTTTATACCATATCCTTGATAATATGATTTGTCTCAATTTATTTAATCGCATTGTATAGTTATAAATTTTGACAAAACTAGGGGCAACTGTCAGCACCCATTTTCCAAATATAAATATCGAGAGAATTATGAAAAATCCTATTATGAAAGTTACTACCTTTCTCGAGTCTCGAGAGATGGAGGACGGGTGAATTTGAGGTTAGGGTTGAGATTAATCTAACCAAAATTACCTTTATGAAATCAATTTGGATTTTAATTGCCAAGAAAAATGAAGTTTTAGTGTCAAAATAATGATTTTCGCAAGTTTAGGGACTAAATTGTCAATATGTTTCGAACTTTTTGCTATTTAGAGCGAATCGGCTCTATACATTGTTGATTTGTGGTTTTCTTGATCTGATGTCATTTTTTGGCATTTTAATATTTCAAATGACATTCTATAAGGATTTTGTTTATAAATACGAGATCTATTTGATCTTTTCAATAATAATCTCTAAAAAACTTGAAATTTATCGATATGTTCCTAGGGTTTCCTAAACCCTAGCCCTATAAATACATGCTTAACTTTTAAGCTAAGAGGGGAGGATACCAAAAAGATTAGCAATATATGCATTTTTTTGAGAGAGAAAGATACAGAGAGTTAAGACACTAAGAAAGAACCAAAGAATCAGGAAGTCTTTTGAAGAAGAATAACATAAGCTTTTCTTCATATCCCAAGTAGCACTGAATCCTCAATTGATCTTCGATTCAACTGCGTTATCATCTCCTAAGACTCGTAGAACAACCAACTACAGTTACAACCTAAGAGTCCCCCACATCCACCATCATTCATATCATCTTCCAAAACTAGTTTTTTTATGCTTTCCTAGAAACATGATTAGGTTTTATTTTATTTTAATTGATTTATGTGTTTTATGTGATTAGAATAGCATTTTTGTGATTACATGTTAGAAAAACATTGCTCGGAATCGAATCTAATAATAAGAACATTGCTAGGAATTGAATATGATAATAAGAACATGTAGGATTTTGATTCCCCCTTTGACGATTAGTAAGATGATTAGGGTTTAGGATTAAATTCAAAATTCTTTCATATTCTTGTGGTCAAATGTTTTAGGATCACATGATCAAAAACCTAATATTTTGCCCTTTTTTGTTCACTGTTAGTTTAAATGTTCTAAGGTTTGCATGTTCTAGGGTTTCTATTCAATTTATGTTCTTTTTATGTTTCTTATTTAGTTTTCCACGTCTTAATTGATCTTTTTATCTTCTGTGCATGTGTGATTGGCTCTTCGCATCAAATCAAGGGAGAAATTGTCGAAATCACCTGCTAAAGCCCTAAAGCCGATCGGCTCAACACCCCAAAACCCTAGATTGTTTTATGTATTTGTTAAATATATTTGCGTTTTGTACTTTGTTTTATGTGTTTTTCTTTCCCTTTTTAGTTGTACGCGGGTTGTAATAGCTAGATTTATTTTCTACACTTTATTTTTTTGCTTGTTTTTGTTTACTGTATGATTAATTCAGTATAACATGACTGATTAACTAAAATTGGCAACATAGACTTAGGCCTTAAAACTGGACCTGTAATGAAATCTGTAGTATTAGCTTAATTAAGATGGTAATTGGGCTTGAACCTAAAACCCATATAGACTTAGTAAATAGACTTAGTAAGCTTTGTCATTGCTTAGTTACGATAAAATTGGGCCAGATTAGATTTAGGGTCATTGAATTGGGCCTCTCCATAAAAAGTCATTTGATGAGAAGGAGATACTAAATTTAATAAAATCTTTGGAGGTCTCGAATCAAAAAATTATTATGGGTTGTGTTGTGTGAATTTTCCTGCAGGTTGTGGACCCATTTTATAGGGAATTAGTCCATTTTATAGGGGATGTGCTACCAAATATTCGATAGAATTAATTAATTAGAATATAAAGGAATAAATGGAATTATGTTAAAATAAGATCGTAATTAAAGACTTAGAATTTGATTTTAGAGATTCAAAAATAAATGTTGGTTGAGGATTATTAGAAATAGAATTGAGATTTATTTCTAAGGTATGTTTATGTGTGAATTTTAGGGTTGTGCGTTCGGATAGCAGTCCAGAGAAAATTAACAGAAAACCTTACATGCTGTAAGTGCAGAAATATTTTAGTGTGTAGAAATATTATACTGCATTTATAAGGAATAGCCTGTTAAATACTAAAATTAAAGATAAATATACACAAATAATGAAGTTGGCTTTGGATCCATTTCTGGATTTGTGACGTAAGCTTCCTTATGGAATCGAGAAATGTCACTCATTAGAAAAAGTGTCTCGGTTACTTGGGTGGCGACTCCTATCTCCGTGCTAGTCTTTATGACTAGTTAGCCTGTTCTAAATTAGGTTGAAAAGGGTTGCAGTACCTTAGTCGCTAAAGACACTTGGGTGCACGCCCAAAACCGCCGACCCCACCTTCTGTTTCAATTGAATATAATAACTAATTTTAGTTTCTGTCTATTACTGGATACTATTGAGGCATGGACAACTGCTCCATCTCAGCCCGATGAGGGTTCTTCTAATCCTCCATCAGTTGACATGTTGTAGCTGTTTGTCGATGTTGTCGGTAGGCAGAAGAAGTAGCTCATATAAGGGCTAGGTTCAGTGGTGCCCACCTTCACCCAGCCCCATAGCTCTGGCAGCTCTAGCAACACTACCTCTGATCGGGGAGGCATTCAGACGTGAGATATGAGTAGAGCTGGATCAGGAATATGGCGCCCACATAGTAGATCTCGAGTGGACGATGCATCACATGGTTTGCATGTTTGGTGCTAGCTTCGTTCCACCACTTGCATCTACTCCTCCAGCCAATGCGCCTACAACTGCTTCCCCAAATTCTCTGGCTCAAGAGGATGACAACTCCTCATCCACTACTTTTGATTGGAAACTTTTCTATTTACCTGACTTTATTATTTTTGTACAGTATTTTGACTTTGCATTTTTTATGTATAATTATTTATATTTTTCAATTTCATAATTCTTATTTCTATTCCAATTTATAAAATATGCTAATTAATTTAAGATTTTAAAAATAATAAGTAATTTTAAAAAATTAAATTCTTGTGTTTAGTGATGACTATTAAATAAATATTTTTTAAAATAGAAAAAGATACCGACAGTTTAGTGACAGCTATTTATTAAAATAAAAAAATATAACAATGATTACCGATGGATTAGCGAAGGGAACAAAAAATAAATTTACTATTTACCAATTGATGTTTAGCGGTAGCTTCTTTTCCCGATAATTTAGCGATGACTATCGATAAATGAAGAATACGTCGCCTTCTTAGCCATGCATTTAGCAAAGACTGACTTAGGCTATGGCAACAACACATGTCGTCGCTATGCTATCACTAAAATGCTTTACCAATGCACTTAACATATTTACTCATGGAAACGTCCATCGCTAAACACTATAACTTTTATAGTGGAAGCATTACTAACAATTGACTTATTAGTAGAATCTATAGATAAAACAAATGTCTATTGAGGATAACAAAGTTGATCCTCTAACAAAGTTATTTGACTTAATAAGAATATGATCATCATAAGAAAGAGTTCGGCATTTGATACCATAATGATTGGCTTTAATAGTGCTTTAGTGCTAGTGAGATATTGTTAGAGTATGCCCTAAAGAGAAGGAGTTGTCAGATGTTCTATGTTAATTTATACATCATATTGATGGCATACAATTATACTAAAGGCATTGTTCAACTTTTAATGGTACGAGTAGTCATGGTATTATCAAGGAATAATCTAGAACGTTAGAGATGAACACCATAAAATATAAACACAAATGTAAGAGAAATTATAAATCGAGTTTATAATGATGAGGTTCTCCTTACATATATTCCTAAACATTGTTTATAGTAAATGTCTGATCAAGAATTAGATATTGATTGTTGTATATTGATCAAATGCTTGAGACTACCATAATGTGTTATCACTTACTTATGAAGTAAGTAATATGTCCCACAAGGTTGAGGAATATGGATTTCAAGATAAACATATGGGTGCTTGTTATAAGAAAAAGTTCACTGAATATAACTATTATTGCCTAACTTCTTCTCCTCTGTTATATAAGTCTAGTAGAGTGAACCTTGAGTAACAAAGGAAAGAAAGCTCCGAAAGGTACCTAAGGATAACGTAAACCTCAGGAGTGGATCGTAGAGACAGAACGAATACTTAAAAAACCCTTAAAACACGAAATTGAAGCCTAAGAACCTAACCCAACTCAAAACCCTAAATTATCTTCCTTAATTCCATGAGTCAGGCTAAGCCCATATGGAGTAAGGCTAAGTTAAGCCCACGTGACTTAGGCAATTACCCAAGTGGGCTTAGGCTCTAAAATGCTATTAACCTAAAATTTAGTGCTTTTAACGGCTAGAATAACCTAGGGATGTGTTGCCAATCACCAACCACCTCTCTAAACCCTTAAAAGTCCTCACTTTATCATATATGACCATTATATTCTCTACCGAAAAACCCTAGCCATAACCCACAACTTCAAGAATACACTCAATATTCCATATATTCCATCCATGTTTTCCCCCTCTCGACACAAGAAAAAACCCAAGAAGCTTTCTCATTTACCTTTTTTCCATATACTTGCATACTTTAACCCTCATTAATTGTTCAGCACCCTTTAAACGAATTTAGATATCGAGGGAAAAATGGAAAACCCTATATGATGAAAGTTACTACCTTCTTGGGTCTCAAGAGCTGAAGGACAGGCGAATCCGAGGCTAAGGTCGAGGTTAATCCAGGTGGAATTACCCTTTTGAAATCAATTTGGACCTAATTGTTAAAAAATTAAATTTGAGGGTCAAAATGGTAGTTTTATAAATTTAGGGGCCTAATCATAATTTTCAAAGCTCCCTCTATATAGAGCCAACCGGCTTTGTCTAGAGCTGATCAACTCTACACAGAGGCGATTAGGATTTTTGCGCTCCGACATCGTTTTTCGTGACGATTTTACGTCTCGATATAGATTCTAGAAATTTCCTTGATGATAATCATCATTTTTATCAATAATTATTTAGATTATAAAAATATAATGGAATATTTATCGATATTCCTAAAAATCTATCTCTATAAATATAAATAGGTGTTTAGGATTTTGGAAGAGGATCAAGAACTGAAAATTGGCAGTAAGTGAAATCCACACTTAAGAGACAATGAGAGAGAAAATCCAAAGAGAAAAGAAAGAAAAATACTGTCGATCTTGTTTGACATTAGAGGATCCAAGTCACTAAGAAAGAACAATTTTAGGAAACAAGTCACTAAAGAAAGAACCTATTTTTGGAAACTATTTCTAATCGAAAGAAGGTTTCTCTAACCAAGATCTAGCACTGGATTCCTATTCGTTCATCGATTCTACTGCATCCTCATCACCTGAGACTTGCAGATCCAACATCCACGGTGACAACTTGAGGGTTTCTTCAATCATACATTCACTATCATCATAAAATCGGTTCTTTTTTTTATTATTTGTTTTTAGAAATATGATTAGGATTTTGATATATGATAAGCATGATTAAATTAGGATTTTTGATGAATATGCATGATTATTAGATTTGATTCTAATAATAAGAACTTAGGATTTCGAAATATGATATTTTGCCAATTAGGGTTTTAGATCTAATTAGAAACATGCTGTAGGATTAATATTTAGATTTCTTTTTCAATTATGATTAGGTAATTAAGCCTATTAAATATGATGTTCTTGATTGATTCTGCCATCTGTTAATTTACTACACTTAGGGTTTTTGTCAATTTAGGGTTTTGATTGTTTAATTGACTTCTGTCACTTTCATTTTTAATGTTTTTATCTTATTTTTCTTTTATTCTAATCAATCTTAATGTCTATGCATGCAAAATTCAGATCTAGGGATGCAAAATTGTACTAATGACCGATGAAAATCAACCTGAAAACCCTAGAGCCAATCGGCTTAATGCAGAGCCAATTGGCTCTGCGTTAACCCGATCGGCTCTATGTCCACATAGACCTGATCGGTTGTTCAAGCCAGCCTCCATTTTTCTTTTTTTTTGGTGATTTTTAATGTATTTTGGCTTATGTATAGTTTTTTTAGTCTTTTCCTTTTCACAATCGTAGTTGTAAGCAGGTTGTGATAATTAGGTTTTACTTTTTGCTTTATTTTGTTTACTATATGTTAATTAAATATGTGTTTACATGATTGATTAATTAAAATGGGCTACATAGACTTAAGACTAAAAACTGATCCAATATGAATTTGGTAGTCTAATAGGCTAATCAACTTTAACTATGCCTAAAACCCTAAAATCTAAGTAGACTTAGCGGGCTTTATCATGCTTAGTTAGGGCTTAGACTTAATTAGAATTAGGATCACACTAAATAAGCCTCATCATAATAAGTTTTCCATTAGGTCTAAAGGCTAGAAATCAAAAGCATAACGTGTAATTGAGCTAGACTAGGTGGGCTATATTGATTAGTAAATTAGGATAACTATTCTAATATGGGCTGGGCTTGAACAAAAATAGGCTAGACTTAGGTGTATTATATGTATTATTTATGCTTGTGTATAAATTACTTGCATTAAAAGGAATAATTTGTTAAACAATACAATTAAAGACTAATATACACAAATAAGGAAGTTGGCTTCCGGATCCATCTCTGGACTCTGTGGCGTAAGCTTCCTTATGGAATCTGAAAAACGCCACTCATTAGTAAATGTGCCCCTATGATTACCCAGGTGGCGACTCCCATCTCCGCACTCTCAGTGACTAGTTAGCATATTCCCAACTACATTGAAAAGCCTTATAGTGTCGTAGTCGCTAAAGACACTTGGGTGCGCGCCTGAAACCGTTGCCTATAGTGGCAACTTCGCTGGGGATAAGAGAAGCTGATTCCAATGTATGTTTGTTTTTAATTTTATTATTTAACAGATTATTCTTGCATCACTATACTTTCGCACACTGTACACATTGGTCCCTATAGCCCTATGGCGTTGGCTAGCGAATCTTTGGTTCCACTCGAATCCTAGAATTGCAACACTAGCTACCATTACTCACAAGTAATGAGTGTATTTTCCATCATTGCATGGACATTTGAGTAGGGAAACGAGCCAAGGAAGAACACCTTTTGCTTGTGGGAGCCTTTTATCATTACCCAAGACTCAGCCCATGGTAATGACAATAGTATTCTCTTATAGGTACCTTGTTGCTTGCTATATGAGATGTTTCTCCTTGTAAGTATCGTAAGCCCAAGTATTGAAAGGCCTTGGCCCATAAATGTGGAACCAGGCTTCCAGCGCAAAATATACAAGCTTTCATGCTTACATTGAGAGACATCGCTTTTTTTATTTAAATATGATTTAAGAGCTTATGCCATACTAAGAGGGAAACTACCCTTGCCACCAATGAACCTATGAATGGTCTGACCTCTCGGCTTAACAAGATGCAAGGTATGTTGGAAATCAAAGGTTTGGACCTAACCTATGATTTTGAAGAGTTGGTTTCGATGCGGGAAGACAAGCTGCCTGCGAAGTTTAGAATGCCCGAGATGAACAAGTTCAACGTACTGGTGACCTAAAGGTTCATCTGAAGCAATATGTAACAATCATGGGAAATACTCAGCTGAGTAGGACCTAAATTATCAAGCTGTTTATGTTATCACTTGAAGGAACCGCTGTTAACTAGTACCACGGTCTAGAAAAATCTGCCAAAGCTGAATGGCTCGATTTGTGCAATTCCTTTGTCAAGCAGTATGATTACAACAGTCATTTCAAAGTGTCAATCAGGGATCTCCAATCCAATAAGCAATATCGAAATGAGTCCTCTGATTTCTAGACCATATAGAGGAATAAGACTGGTTTGATGAAGAATAAGCCTTCTAAAATGGTCCTAGTTCGTATGGTGGTCCGTAACGTCCTTCCAAGATGGGTTTAAAGGTTGTAGATGATGAGCCATAAAACCTTCATGGACTTGTACGATGATGGGCTATAGGTCAAGGAGATAGAGAATGACAAAAGAAAGACCGTGAGAACCAGTAGAATGGCAAACTACCAGGCTGGAAGGAGTAAGACCCTGGATGTCAATGTTGTGCAACAACCGAGGAAGTTCTCCAACTTCAAGCAACTTCTCTCTAAGAGCTTTGAGAGATTGGTTTAAAATGACATGCTCTAACCTACCACCCTAAAGAACCTACCGAACCCAAACACACCCGGATTACAATCCCAAAACTTATTGTATGTTCCATCAAGCACCTGGTCACTATACTGATAACTGCATCCGGCTGAAACACGAAATCCAGGACCTTATTAACACCGAAAAGCTCACTGACCCAGACCAACCCAGTACCAAAAGGAACCCCTTACCAAACTACAACAACACACCACCCCAAAACTAAGTGCCCATGATCAACCTTGATTTTAATGAAGAGGAGATCATGAACTCTTTCATAGACATACCTCAAACCAAACCAAATAGCCGAAAAAGCACCTTCACCAAACTGGGGGCACCATATCCGTGGTGTCTCGACACTTGAAATGGAGCAGGAAGCTTAAGCCCCAATCACTGAAAGATTGTCTTAGTCCTCAAAATGGCTAGTATTGTGGGTATCATTAGGCTTTCGGACATGTGACGGACTAGTGCAACCATCTCAAGTACGAGGTTCAGGACTTAATCGACTTTAAAGAATGGGAGGTTGAGCAACTTCCTCAATATTAGTGCAAAGACTTGCTTGGGTAGCCCTTTGGCAAATAAGACTTTAAGGTCCGATATTTGAGGCCACCCTTAATCAGATTGAGAATATTGCGCCAAGTGGTTAGGGATCAGATGACGATCAAGCCACTTGTGAGCCTAGTCTCCTAGAGGTTTGGAAAGAAGGGGAAAGAAAGTCGATCATGGCTATCAACATTTGGTATAGTACTGAGGATGAAAGTGAAGTTCAAGACATCAAGGCCAAAGATATATGGGCAGATAGTGATTCCGAGATTTAACCAATAGATAAGAGTAAGGAAGCTAGGGTACAAGAGTTGAAGCAAGAAAAGTAAGCACCTAAAATTGGGGATGTCATGTTGCTAGAACTGTGGAGAAAGAATAAAAAGATAGTTGATGTTTGGGAACTGCTGATGCATAGAAAAGCTCTGATCCAAGCCTTATCTACTGTAAGTGTTAGCATAATAGCTATCTCTAAGAAGATAGTCAAAACGGTAACTAACAAGACCACCAACATTATCACTTTCTCGGATGAAGACCTACTACTCAAGGGAAGAGACCACAATAAGGCCCTCTATATAGCAATAAAAGTAGAAAGGAAGAGAACCCTATATGTGATGGTTGATGATGGGTCAACTATCAACATATGTCCTTCTCGCATACTCCATAAACTAGGGATGACTGCGAAGGATATGAAACCATCAGACATGGTCATAAGGGCTTATGATGAGACCGAAAGAGATGTTTTCAGCACTGGTGAAGATGGGTGCTCTTGATTCTTGGGTGAGTTCACTGTCTTGGACATCCTGATAACTTTTGCACTGTTATTTGAAAGGCCATGGTTCCATGCCCTAGGAGGAGTCCCTTCCACAGTACATCAGAAGGTAAAATTCTCTCATGAAGGGGAGATTATCATCATCAATGCCACAGGTGGTAAGGTTGCCTCAATAATCCAAGAAGTTGTCAAAGAGGTGGACGCCCCTATTAGATTTTAAGTGGTTGTTCTCTATAAGGACTACATGGATCCTAAATTAGCCAGCATGTTTAAGAAAATGAACTTCATGCTTAGAATGGGGCTGGGGAAGAATCAGCAGGGTATTGCGGAGCTGCCAGACTTCAAAGATCAGAAGATCCGACGAGGTTTTGGGGTATTCTAAAGAAGAAGACGAGGTCAAACCAAAGGGCAAGACTCTAAAAGATGTGTTCATCCAAGAGTACAAGCCCTACTCTAGGGAGCCCAAACCTATTAGTGTAGCTAGGACTGAGGTACTAAGGTTTAAGATTTTCAACAACCTAATTGTCGACAGGATGGTCGAGCTGAGTATCAAGAAAGTCGGTGAAAAGATCACCACTAAGATAGTAGAGCTGAAGCTAGAAGAGCCTATCGTTCAGCCAAAAAGGATAAGCCAAGAGGAACTAGCTGCT
The DNA here is from genome assembly GCF_019578655.1 of Ricinus communis. Classification (NCBI taxonomy): domain Eukaryota; kingdom Viridiplantae; phylum Streptophyta; class Magnoliopsida; order Malpighiales; family Euphorbiaceae; genus Ricinus; species Ricinus communis. The sequence continues at coordinate 1,671,323 of NC_063259.1, forward strand.
CTTATTGAAAATAATATCATTGATGTATTTTACGATCATGTAATAACATTCGACATTTATGAGGATGATGTTTCTTTTCTCTTTAAGATTAATGATATGAATGATTTTGCTTACTTGTGTGATGTTTTTCCTAATGGTAGTGTACATTTTGATAATCATGAAATTACATGTTTGACATCAATTCTATACAAGTTGATTCATTTAATTTAGGCATATATGCAAATTTGTGAAATATTATGATAGCTCATGATATAACTCCTTGAGAGAGGAGAGAATTTGAGAAAATAATAGAAAAAAGAAAAATGGTATATGCTTGGTCCTATGACGGCATGCCAAGTCTAGACAGGAAAATAGTAGAGCACCATATCCTGACTCATCCGCATATCAAGCCGGTCAAGTAGAAGATGAGAAGACTAAGATTAGAATGGGCAAAGAAGATACGAGAAGATGTAGCTAAGCAGGTTAAGGCTAATTTCCTCGATGTGATTGACTACCCCGAATATTTGGCTAACATAGTTCCAGTCTCGAAGAAGGATGGTAAGGTATGAATGTATGTGGATTACCGTGACTTAAATAAAGCATGCCCAAAAGATGACATTCCTCTTCCCCATAGAGATGTGATAGTCGATAGTGCTATTTCGAATGCAATATACTACTTTACAAATGGGTTCTCTAGGTACAACTAGATCATGATGGCAGTAGTGGACAAGCTGAGGACGTCTTTTATCACCAAATGGGAGACATACTGCAACAAGGTTATGCTTATTGGACTAGAGAACACGGGGGCAACTTATTAAAGAGCAGCCACTACCTTGTTTCACAACATGATGCATAAGGAGGTGGAGATTTATGTTGATAATATGATGATAAAGTCTGAAAGAAAAGAATGGCACTTTCAAGCTCTTGATAAGTTCTTAGAATGAGTGGAAAGGTATTACCTGAGACTCAACTCGGAGAAGATTGTGTTCAAAGTTACATCGGGGAAGTTGTTAGGGCACATAGTGAGTCAGCAAGGTATTGAGATTGATCTAAATAAGGTCAAAGCCATTCAAGAGATGCCAGCATCAAAGATGAAGAAAGAAGTCAGAGACGCTTGCAATACATCAGCAGATTCATTTTGAAACTTATAATGGTCTGTGATCCTATCTTTAAGCTTTTATGAAAGCATCAGCTTATTGTGTGAGATGAACATTGTTAGAAGGCCTTCGAACAGAATCAAGGAGTATTTGATGAAGCCGCTGGTACTCAAGCCGCTGATTCTTTACTTGGCCTTGGAAGAGGAAGCTATAGGGGCAATGGTGCCACAGTGTGGATCTAATGATGTAGAACATGCGGTTTATTATCTCAATAAGAAGTTGCTGCCTTACAAGTCGAAATACAACCTCATGGAAAAGACATGCCTATCCATGATATGGGCTACCAAAAAGTTGAGGCATTACTTTTAGTCTTATAAGGTGCAAGAAATTTCAAAAATAGATCCTTTGAAGTACTTATTTGAGACTCCATCTCTTAAAGGAAAGCTGGCTAGATGCCTGGTGCTCCTAATAAAGTTTGACATTGAGTACATCATTAAGAAGGTAGTTAAGGGTAGGACTATAGCTGAGTTTCTAGCCCATAACACAATCGAGGGAGACAACCGTTGGGATCTCAAATTTCCTAATGAGAATCTAGGGGCAATCGAGATCCAAGAATGAAAGATGTACTTTGCTGGAGCAATGAACGCAAGAGGTGTAAGTTTAGGAGTAGTTTTAATCACGCTACAAAGGGAGATGCTACCAATGGCAAAAAGATTAGACTCTAAAGTGACCAATAACATGGCGGAATATGAAGCATGTTCATTTGGATTAGAAGCTATCGTGCTAGCAGAAGCTAAGCATTTGATGGTCTACGGAGACCCCATGCTGGTAATTCAATAAGCCCTCAAGGAATGGGAAATAAAAGAAGAGAGGTTGAAGTCGTACGTCAACTATCTCAGGACCATAGTGTGGAACTTCTCCAAGTGTTCCTTTATACACTTGCCTCGGGACAAGAATTAGATGGCGGATTGATGTGCATAATTTTACACATATTTACTTGCATATTATTATGTATTTTCTTAGCAACTATTGTGCTTCTATTCCAAGATCACCTGTGTTTTGTGTTCTTTTGCATTTCAAGAGAATTTATAGGACCATCATCAGTATTTGAGCAATTATAGATCAATACATGCGAAAACGGACGGGAATTCATCAAGATTGGATAAGAGCTCGTAGTGCATACATTGAGCACGGCCTAGGTTAAGGCCATGCTGATCAGCAGGGCCTGGACTCTAGCCGTGACCAACCATTGGCTTTTGATCCTTGAAATTGGCATTTTGGGCATGATTTCCAAGGCCACCACGGCCTCCAGCACGGCCCATGGTGGCTCAGCACCAGCGGGGTGGACGCCATAAAGAAACCCTAATTGGTGAGATTCGAAGCTTCAGCACAGCCTAGACTCCAGCCGTGCTGAGACAAATATATATAGAAAACTATTTCTAGAGCTAGGAAAGCAAGGAGCGAGAGAGACCCCCGGTGGCTGGTTCGGTTTTTGCATAGTGCTAAATTCGGGAGAGAGTTGCAGAGAGGAAGAATCCCGGAATAGCAAGGTTTCGAATGCAAAACAGTAGTGGAGAATTCAAGAGGCAATTGGGGAGATCAATCGTAGTGCAGATCCAGATTTGGAGCTGGTCATCCAATTCAAGAGAAAAGGGTGTACATGTCTCATTTTTGTTATTCTTTCATTGTAATTGATTTCCTAGTTGTTTTAAACATGAACATGTGTAGCTAGATTGATTAAATCCATTAGGATTTCCTTACTATATTGGCTTAGTATTAAATTGTTGGATTGCTTGAGTTTAGTTTTGTATCCTTCTTGCTTTCAGTATTAATAAGATGATGCATTATTCATGACACATTGTGAATTGTGATGTTTAGATTGCTTTATGTGATTGAGAAATCCATTTGGTGATTGGAATTTTGAATAGCAAGAACTGGTTAATAATCACTTAGAGATAAGGATAATTAACTAGCTGGATTAAGAATTAACAAAGCTTAATAGAGGCGGATTAAAGCTTATGCTAATTTAAGAATCAATCGTTAGGAAGAGATTCCAACTTTAGGTTCTTGAGTTAGGAATTCGGTGAGCTCGATAGAGAAACCGAATTCAGTTAAAAATTATGCTAGTTGGCAATCAAATAAAAGATAACAGATTGATGAGTCCAATTATGCTACCCATGGATGAATTCTTAACTGAATTCGGTTTCTCTCTCGAGCTCACCGAATTCCTAAACTCAAGAACCTAAAGTTGGAATCTCTTCCTAACGATTGATTCTTAAATTAGCATTAAGCTTTAATCCACCTCTATTAAGCTTTGTTAATTCTTAATCTGGCTTGTTAATTATCCTTATCTCTAAGTGATTATTAACCAGTTCTTGCTATTCAAAATTCCAATCGCCAAATGGATTTCTCAATCACATAAAGCAATCTAAACATCACAATTCACAACGTCTTATGAATAATGCACCATCTTATTAATACTGAAAGTAAGAAGGTTACAAAACTAAACTCAAGCAATCCAACAATTTAATACTAAGCCAACATAGTAAGAAAATCCCAATGGATTTAATCGTTCTAGCTACACATGTTCTGTTTAAAACAACTAGGAAATTAATTACAATGAGAGAATAACAAAAATGAGACATGTACACCCTTTTCTCTCGAAGTGGATGAACAGCTCCAAATCTGGATATGCATTATGATTGATCTCCCCAATTGCCTCTTGAATTGCTCTACTACTGTTTTGCATTTGGAACCTTGCGATTTCGGGATTCTTCCTCTCTACAACTCTCTCCCAAACTCAGCACTATGCAAAAACCGAACCAGCGGCCGGGGCTCTCTCTCGCTCCTTGCTTTCCTAGCTCTAGAAATAGTTTTCCATATATATTTGTCTCAAAGACGGCCGTGGTCATGGCAGTCTTTGGTCGTCTGACGGGCCAGAGTCCGGACCGTCTTTGAAGCTTCCTGATCTCACCAATTAAGGTTTCTTCATGGCCATGCCCCCGCCGGTGCTGAGCCACCATGGGCCGTACTGAAGGCTGTGGTGGCCTTGGAAACCATGCTCAAAATGCCAATTTCAAGGATCAAAAGCCAATGGTTGGTCACGGCGAGAGTCCAAGCCGTGCTGATCAGCAGGCCTTGACCTAGGCCGTGCTCAATGTATGCACTGCGAGCTCTTGTCCGATCTTGATGAATTCCCGTCCGTTTTCGCATGTATTGATCTATAATTGCTCAAATACTGATGATGGTCCTATAAATTCTCCTGAAATGCAAAAGTGATCTTGGAATAGAAGCACAATAGTTGCTAAGAAAATACGCAATAATATGCAAGCAAATATGTGTAAAAACTATGCACATCATGGATGCGCTAACTACTCTATTGTCTATATGAGTCAATCTCTCATAGCTTTCAATGAAACCTTTTTTGATCGTGACACCTTGTTATCAAGGGGATCAGATAATGCAAGTTCAGATAGGACCATGATAGAAGCCATGGTTCTACGATCTAAAGAAGTTCATAGAAAGCAGGGTGTATTTGGAAGAAGAGACTGCCAAGGAAAGGTACACGTCGCAGATTCAAGCTAGAAACTACATCAGCCATGAGGGAGTCTTGTATAGAAGAATGGCGTCCGGTTTACAACTCTGATGTGTAACTAAAGCATAAGCTCAAGTATTGATGGAGGAAATACATAAAGGAGTATGTAGGCCTTATATGAGTGGCATAATGCTAACTAGGAAGATCATGCGGCAAGGTTATTACTAGTTGACAATGAAGAAGGATTGCATAGCGCTAGTAAGGAGATGTCGTGAATGCCAGTTGTGCAGTAACTTGAGTCACATGCCTCTAACCGAGTTGCACAACTTAACGTCTCCTTGACCTTTTATAGCTTGGGGAATCGACATCATCAGAGAAACAAAGCCTCTTTCAAATGGCCACAGGTTCATATTCGTAACAATCGACTGCTTCTCGAAATGGGTCGAAGCTGAGTTATTCATTGATGTGCGTAAAATACAAACATCTAAATGGGGTTTTTAAGGCTGATTTTATGTACATTTGGATGTGAATTGGTCCTAACACTCACCCTATGCATCTATTTGTGTGCATTAGGTCTAGAACAAGTCAAAGAATGATAAAAGGAAGAATTGGAGTAGAATTGGACGTCAAAATTGCTGAAACAAGTCAAGTTCGCGCATGAGGAAGCTAAACACGGCCGTGTTGGTTTTAACATTGGTCGTGTTCCCAACACGGGCACCAAAACGGGGTGTGTAGGGTGCATTTGACAACAAGAAAAAGAAGCGTTAAGGAGCACGACCACAGAGAGTAACACGTCCATCAGCACGGGGCCGTGTTCCCAACATGCCCACTAATACCAGGCTGTGTTCCCAACACCGGCATCAACACGACCATGTTCCTGGCAGCTGGACGAATTAATTTAAAAAGAAAGAAAAGAGGAAAATAGGAAGCAAGGAGGGTTAGAACGTCCCAAACTCATCTTTTTCTCTCTCTAAGGGTTTTCTGAGCTCGAACTAAGGAAAAAGGAGACTTGGACCAAGGTTTCATTTGGATTCTCTTCGAATATCGAAGATTGGCGAGGATAGTCGATTGGTTTCAATCCGAGTAAGAGGAACAAGAATCGATCCAAGATTGGACAAGAGGAATTGGAGCTGTTTACTCTCATCCAAGGGTGTATTCGAGTTTTTCTACCTTTACTCATTTTTGTAATTGAATTCTTATGGGTTTTGATAATGAACATGATTAGCTAAACTTGTTAACCCATTGGGGTTCTTTATCTAGGGATTTTTTGTACTTAACTTTTGAATTGAATGTATTGATTGTCAATATTGGTTTGCAATGGAAGTGCTTATAGATTTGTTCTTCATATCTTGTTGAATGATTTTTGAAATTTGAATGTTCTTGAGAAAGACATTTAGGTTTGGATTGTCCTTTGCAACCTAGAATTGAATTCACCTAGAGATGGGGTGTTCGTTCTACCGGATTGAGAATTAACAACTCTCAATAGTGTTAAATGGTACATAACGCTAATTTGGATAATTAGAGTTAGGAAGAGATTTCTACCTAATTAATCTAAGTTAAGATGTTAGTGTCCTTGAGAAAGGCATTAATTGCATAGAGATTTCCCCACGAAAATTGAATTCAATCAATCAATTCCACCTTTAGTTTCCATTCCCTAGAGACAAGAATTCCCAAGGGGTTATTCCTTTACTTGAATTAATCCTTCCCTAGTAGCCGTAGTTAGACAATAATTAGAGTAGCTATTAGTTAATTTAGGAATTATTCATCAACGCCATTTTTTTAGATTAGATAACAGAGAAGATTGAGTAGGTTTAGGTTCACACGTTCTTTGGGGAATACGACACTTGGTACACGCCGTTAGCTATACTCCACCGATAGGTACACTACCTTAGGTCGTAGTCTTGCTTTAAGATTTATCACTATCAAGTTTTTAGCGCCATTACCGGAGAACAGTTTTCTGTGAACTAAATTGAAATTTTGATATTTGTTAGTCTAGTCATTTCTCTTTTTGTTTATAGTTTGTTTTCTGTGTATAGTTTTTTGTTCTTATTTTGTTTGTTGGTGTTGTTGTTCTTTTTTGTGCTTAGGTAGTTTATGACCAGAAGCTCTAATCTTGATCTTATAGAACCTTTACCTGAACCCGAGCGCTCTCTTAGATTGCTAAGGAGGCGTTTGTAGACAGTAGAGGAGGAGATTAGAGTAGAGATTCCTGTTCTTGGAACTAGTGAGATGGAGAACCATAATGCAAATGGAGGTGATGGAGATAGGACCATGTACGAGTTTGCTAGGCCCTCTCTAGCAGAGACGCAAACTGGGATAGTGAGGCCTCCCATGGCGGCCAATAATTTTGAAATAAAGCCGAATGTAATCTAGATGATCCAAAATACGGTGCAATTTGGAGGATTGGCGAGCGAAGATCCGAACGAGCATATCGCCAACTTCTTGGAGATATGTGATACCTTTAAGATTAATGAAACAACCGATGATGCCATACGGTTGAGGCTGTTTCCTTTCTCTTTGAGGGATAGAGCGAAAAGATGGCTACAGTCCTTGCCACCGAAAATGATCACTACCTGGAATTCTTTGGCTGAAAAATTCTTAAAAAAATATTTTCCTCCTGCTAAGATTGCTCAAATGCGAAATAACATATCTTCTTTTGTGCAGGGTGAAGGAGAATCGATGTACGAAGCCTGGGAGCGCTTCAAGGACTTGTTAAAGTGTTGCCCACACCATGGTCTTCCTCTCTGGATGCAAGTGCAGACATTCTATAGTGGCATGAATACGGCCACTAGACAAATGGTAGATGCAGCTACAAGGGGAGCTATCAATAGCAAAACACCTGAGCAAGCCCAGGATTTGATAGAAGAGATGGCCACCAACACTTATCAGTGGCAAACTCCATGGGCTAGAGGTCCAAAGCTCGCTGTATATCGGGATGCGGCAGATCCTACAGCAGCCTTGGCGGCACAAGTAGAGCTACTTTCTAAAAACATAGAACAACTTGGCTTACCCAAGAAATCACCTAATGTGAATTCTATGGTGGACCGCATTACAGCGCCAATTGTAATGCGGGAGGTATGTTTGCATCTTCTATGCCTACTAATGTTTCTAATGTTGAGCATGTTGATTATATAGGTAGGCAACAGAATGATCTCTACAACAGTACATACAACCCAGGGTGGAAGAATCATCCTAATTTTGGATGGAGGAATTCTAATAACCAAGGTCCACCAGGATATCAGAGGTTGCATCAGCAGCAACCTATGCATTTTGTTCCCCATCAACTAGGAGGTAGTCAAGAGAAGAAGCCTAGCTTGGAAGAGTTGATGACGAAGTTCATTGCAACTTTAGAGAATAGATTTCAACAAATGGACACTGCCATTCGGAATCAACAAGCTTCAATTTAGAACTTGGAAACTCAAATTAGGCAGTTGTCTAGGATGATGGCTGAAAGGCAGCCGGGCACGCTTCCAAGTAACACAGAGTCTAATCCAAGGGAGCATGCCAAAGCAATTACTTTGAGATCAGGTAAGGAACTTCCTAGTCCATCTATGCCTTTTACTAATGATGATTCTGATGTGCAGGTGGATGAGTCAAAAAAGGAAGACAAGCCTGAGGAGAAAGGAAAGGAAGCAATTGAAAAGAAGGGGATTCGAAGAAGATCTCCCTGAGGCCATACCAACCTCCCATTCAATATCCTGCAAAACTCAAACAAGATAAAGTTGATCAGCAATTTGGTAAGTTTGTAGATCTTTTTAAACAATTGCGGATTAACTGCCTTTTGTTGAAGCTATTTCGCAGATGCCAAAGTATGTGAAGTTTTTAAAGGAGATTCTAAGCAACAAGAGGAAGTTAGAGGATTTGAGATTGGTGACCTTGAATGCAGAATGCTCAACAGTGTTTCAGAGCAAGATTCCAGTCAAACGACGTGACCCAGGGAGTTTTACTATACCTTGTTTGATTGGGGATAAATTGAAATTGCTGGCATTAGCTGATTTGGGAGCTAGCATCAATTTGATGCCTAGCTCATTGTTTAAGGAGTTAGGACTAAGCACTTCTAAGCTAACTTCTACTAGGATGAGTATACAACTAGCAGACAAAACTGTTAAGTACTCGAAAGGGATTATAGAGGATGTGCTAGTTAAAGTTGACAAATTTATATTTCCTATGGATTTTGTTTTCATGGATATGAATGGTGAGAGTGATGTTCCATTGATCCTAGGTAGACCATTTTTAGCTACATCTAGAGCTTTGATAAATGTTAGTAACGGAAAGCTAGAACTTAGGGTAGATGATGAGAGCATTACATTTTATTTGACTAAATCCTTGAGATACCCATATGAGCACGATGGTACTGTGTGTTGGATTGATTTTGTTGATGATATTGTGGAGTCTCAATTGCAAGAAATGTTGATTAATGATCCTTTGCAAGTGGCAATGCAAGAAAATGAGGATAATTTGTCCAATGAACAAGTGTTGGAGCAGCTAGAGCACTTATTAGCTGCTGATGTTAATGATGAAAAGGCTGATGGTTTTGTTGATCTTGACATGTCAGGAGTAAAGAAGCTGAAGCCTTCTTTGGAGGAGCTGCCCGTTCTTGAGTTGAAAGAGTTGCCAGCGCACTTAATGTATGCCTACTTAGATGAAGCAAAGTGCTTACCGGTCATTATTTCCACTTATCTCACACCTGAGGAGAGGGAGATGGTGCTGCGTATTTTGAGAAGGTATGCAAAGGCATTTGCGTATAAGATGGCTGACATATCAGGGATAAACCCGAGTTACTGCCTTTATAAGATTTTGATGGAGGATGAGTTCAAACCGGTGGTGTAGCCACAAAGGCGGTTGAACCCTCATATGAAGGAGGTGGTTAAAAATGAGGTAATTAAACTTCTCGATGCAAGTTTAATTTATCCTATTTCTGACAGTTCTTGGGTGAGTCCTGTGCAGGTGGTTCCCAAGAAAGGGGGCATGACTGTGGTGAAAAACGAAAAGGAGGAGCTGATTCCTACACCAACGGTAACGGGCTTTCGGGTTTGCATAGACTACCGACGCTTGAATGACGCAACCCGAAAGGACCACTTTCCCCTTCCTTTTATTAATCAAATGCTTGAGAGGCTTTCAGGCCATATGTATTATTGTTTCCTTGACGGTTTTTCTGGTTACTTTCAGATTCCCATAGCACCAGAAGACCAAGAGAAAATGACATTCACTTGTCCTTATGGCACTTTTGCCTATAGGAGGATGCCATTTGGCTTGTGTAGTGCGAATGCGACCTTTCAGCGGTGTATGATGGCCATTTTCCATGACATGATAGAGGAGTCGATAGAGGTCTTCATGGATGACTTCTCTGTATTCGATAACTCTTTTTCCCATTATTTGCATAATTTGGAAAGGATGTTAGCTAGGTGTGTTGAATCTAACCTTGTATTGAATTGGGAAAAATGTCATTTTATGGTCCAAGAGGGTATAGTGTTAGGACATAAAGTATCACATGCAGGGATGGAAGTAGATAGAGCTAAAGTGGAAGTTATAAGTAAGCTACCTCCCCCTACTTCAGTTAGGGTTGTTAGAAGTTTCTTAGGGCACGCAGGGTTTTATAGAAGGTTCATTAAGGACTTTTCTAAGATTGCTAGGCCTTTAACTCAATTGCTAGTAAAAGATGTACCTTTTGTATTTGATGATGCAGCTTTTGAGTTATTAAAGGAAAAACTAACCACGGCTCCTATCATGGTTTTTCCTAATTGGGAGTTGCCCTTTGAGCTTATGTGCGATGCTAGTGATTTTACAGTTGGAGCTGTTTTAGGCCAGCGCAGAGAGAAAGAAGTTCCAACCTATTTACTATGCTAGCAAGACGCTTACGGATGCCCAAGAACACTATACCACCACAGAGAAGGAGCTCCTGGCTGTCGTGTTCGCCTTTGATAAATTTTGCTCCTACCTTGTGCTGTCAAAGACAATCGTTTACACGGAGCATTCTGCTTTAAGGTATTTATTTTCAAAGCATGATTCTAAACCTAGATTGATTCGTTGGGTTCTTTTATTACAGGAATTTGACTCGGAAATTAAGGACAAACGAGGAGCTGAAAATCTTGTAGCAAACCATCTTTCTCGATTGGAGAACCCGCACTTGGAGGAGCTTAATGAGCAAGAGATCGATGACTTCTTTCTGGATGAGCACTTATGCTCAATGCAGGTAACGAATGCTATTCCTTGGTTTTCTGATTATGCTAATTATTTAGCTGCAAGGGTACTCCCAAAGGGTATGACGAGCCAGCAAAAGAAGAAATTCTTTGCTAACTTGAAGTACTACATTTGGGACGACCCCTTCTTGTTTAGGATTTGTGCAGATCAAATTATCAGGAGGTGTGTATATGGGGAGGAGGTCATTCAGATTCTCAATGAGGGACCGGTTGGTGGACACCAAGTCGCAAACCATATGGCCAGGAAGGTTTTGGATGCCAGTTTTTATTAGCCGACTATCTTTCAGGATGCACGAGCATATGTCCAGGTTTGTGATGCATGCCAACGGTCAGGTAACATTTCTGCCCGAGATGAAATGCCCTAATATAGTATACAAGTGTTGGAAATTTTTGATGTTTAGGGCATTGATTTTATGGGTCCTTTTCCTTCTTCGTATGGATGCAAGTATATATTGGTGGCTGTTGAATATTTTTATAAATGGCCTGAGGCACAAGCCTTGCCTACTAATGATGCTAGGGTAGTTGTGAGGTTCCTTAAGAAACTATTCTCTAGGTTTGGAACACCCCGAGCGTTAATTAGTGATAGGGGAACCCATTTCTGTAATTTTCAACTTGAGAAAGTGCTTAAAAGATATGGAGTATCTCAATGATTCTCCACGGCTTATCACCCACAAACGAGTGGGCAAGTAGAGGTTACTAATAGGGGGCTTAAGCGCATTTTAGAGAAGACTGTAGGAGCTAGTAGGAAAGATTGGACTACAAAGCTAGATGATGCTTTATGGGCATTTAGAACTGCCTATAGGACTTCTACAGGGTACACTCCCTTTAGGCTTGTGTATGGGAAAGGTTGCCATTTACCTATGGAGCTAGAACATAAAGCGTTATGGGCACTTAAATCTTATAACTTTGATTTAGATAGTGCAGGTAGACAAAGGTAGTGGCAACTAAATGAACTAGAGGAGTGGCGTCAACAAGCTTATGAAAATTTGACAATCTATAAGGCGAAGACCAAACAGTGGCATGACAAGCGATTGAAAGGTTTGAAGGAGTTTAACATAGGAGATAGTATGTTGTTATTTAACTCTCGTCTCCATTTATTTCTAGGAAAGCTGAAGAGTCGTTGGTCGGGGCCATTTATAGTGATGCAAGTCTTCCCTTATAGTGCGGTTGAATTGCATCACCCGGAAAAGGGAAATTTCAAAGTTAATGGGCAGAGGTTGAAGCATTATCTTGGAGGGTCACTGGATGTGGAGGAGCGTGTGAATTTGGCGCTCCATTTCTGATTCGGAAAGGATTGAAGTCCAACTTATGACTTTAAAGAAGCTTGTTGCTTTTAATTTCGTTTTAATTCTTTAGTATTTCCATTTTTGGTATTGATTTTGGTTTGAATTATGTGTGAACTTAGTTTGATTAGGTTTTACAGTTTGTTTTTGTTAAGTTTTATGTATGTTAAGTATATGAGTTAATGACTTATTGGTTGTGCAGGTGAGAAAGATTAAGAAAGTGCCGAAAAATCTCAAGTTTTGTAGTTTCTGTAGCTCAACACGGGCGTGTCCAAGGCCGTGTTGGTAACACGGAGAGTTATGCTGACCGTGTTAATCAGCATGAAACGTGTTCTATTTGCAAAAAAAAACAAATTTTAAGGGGACACGTTCACAGAAGGTAACATGACCAGTTATGCCAGACCGTGTTGGCAACACGGCTCCATGTTGTTTCAACACGGACCGTGTTCAATTTGCGAAAATTAAATTAAAGATGGACATGTGCACAAAAGGTAACACATGCATTTATGCCAAACCGTGTTGGCAACACGGCCTCATGTTGCCTCAACACGGGCGTTTTTGTCAAACTTTTAAGTTAGCATGTTTAAGTTCATTCAACACGACCCGATATCCAGACCGTGTTCAAGAACACGGCCCCGTGTTGATCAAAACAGGCGTGTTCCGGTCATTGTCTATATAAACGAATTCATTTTTTGAAGAACACGGCTCCGTGTTGATCAACACGGGCGTGTTCCGATCATTTTCTATATAAACAAGTTGATTTTTAAAGGACCAAATTTTGGCAAATTCTCTAAACTTTCTCTCTTCTCTTTTATACTCATTTGAAGGTTTTGGGTAGAGTGCATTTCAAGTAAGTACCCTCCATCTTCATCTTCCATTCTCTGTTTTAGATTTTGGTTTTAGTTCAAATTTGTGTTTTTGTGTTTGTGTGATTTTGGTTTTGAATTTTGTTTTTGTTATTTAGATATTTCGATTCAAAAAAGTTAAGGATTAGAAACTTCATAGAAAGAGTATACAATAATGATGTATTTGGTGAATCAAATACCATGGTCTAATAAAAGAAATTCTGATTAGTTGATAATATTGGTTGACAACTTTGTGAAAGATTCCTGTGAAAGGTTTCATTAACTCCTAATTCATGTCGAGTAGACCTTATTATTGTGATGTGGATTGAACTTTCTTTGTAAGTCATTGAACGGTTTAACTTTATCGAGTTAAATCGTTCGGTTTGTCCATTTTATGCCGTTATGCTGCCAAAATTTTGTTGATCCTTAGCACTAAAAATCTCTTTTTCAAGTACCATGTCCACTAGACGAGGATCAGGAGTTTACAAGATGAGGTGGACCGATGGTTCCTCTTCCTCTCGATCCTTAGGCACTGCATCAACTAGTTCATGCCTAGTTATACCACCGCAGCGCCATAGATTCCTACTTTTCCAAGGGCAGCCCACCTTCGAGCAGAGATACCAGTTGATGAGGCACAAAGATTTGGGAAAGGGGCATAGCATAGACTGGCCAGCACTAGAGATAGTCGGACTTGCAGCTACAGTCTGCCGATACCTTGAGACGCCCCCGTTTCAGCATTTCCTTTGAGATAGTTGAGCCGACATATAGGGAGTTGATGGTGGAGTTTGCTAGCACTTTCTTTCTACAGAGCCAGTTGCGAGACTTTCAGCAACCGAATGCTATTAGTTTCAGACTAGCATAGCAGACTTTCACGATGAGTGTACAACAGTTGGGGTACACTTGGGTTTGTGGACTGACGAGGATGTAGCTGGGGAGGTATATAGTCACTGCATACACACGCCTAGTGTGTCATATCCGCAAATGTGGGTTGAGATTTCTGATGAAGCTGAGGGGTACAGTGCCAGCCAGTCCAAGGAGTCTAACTTGCCTGACGCACTACGGTACTTGCATGCATTGCTGACTAGGACCATCACTGGCAGGGGAGACAGCTGTGGTGTAATGACCCAGCCGGACCTGTTTATACTTTACAGCATGCACCAGCGCTAGTTAGTCGACATGGGATACTTGTTGGCCAGACAGATCAGTGCCTTTTGCAATAACTTAAAGAAGATATTTTTCTATTTTCGGACTCACATTACTCGACTGGCTAGGAGCTTAGGGGTTTTGGAGGAGGCAATACCACATGTGATAGAGCTGGGGGTGATGGAGACTTTGGGACTTCCCTAGTTGGTTAGTATGGGGATGGTGACTCGTAGGTAGGGTCCGCTAGGACTAGAGTATAGACTGAGGAGTGCTCTCTTGGTAGCACGCAGAGAGGAGCGACCTGCCCCACGAGTCCCTGGTACATAGGATGTTCCACCTCCTTCTGGTCTTCTTCAGCTGTACTAGGAGTCTCTGCTATTGAGTTTATAGAGCTGCAGCTTAGAGTGTAGAGGTTGGAAAAGGAGCAGCAGCAGCACTTCATTCGATAAGAGGCTTTTCAGCAGGACCTTTTACAGCGTCAGGCTGAGTTTTAGAGCCAGATGATGGCCCAATTTGAGAGGCAAAGGGCTATGCTTCAGGCCTTGATTAAGCAGGGAGGTAGGTTAGAGGCCTCTATGGCCCTTGATATTTTTGATGATATTTTTACTACAGATTATGCCCTTGCTAGTCCACGGGGCCGGGTTCCAGTACAGAGCCATTTTGACATCCCTTTAGCGGATGATCCAGCTGACCCTTCTTTTCCGAGTGAGCATCCTCCAGAGCAGCCTGACGAGCCTCCTACCGACGTTGTTCCTGCTGACCCACCAGCTCCTGCAGGTGACACTACTTCTGACCCTCAGCGAGCAGCCACTCCTCCACCACAGACCAGCCAATGCCCTGATATCACTGATGATGCACCTCTTTTCTCTCCGGAGCCATAGTCAGGGCAGTATTAGTTTCTTTTCCCTTTTTCATTTCTTATATTATTTTTTTATACACTGGGGACAGTGTATCCTTCAAGTGTGGAGTGGGTAATAGTTATATACACTTGTTTTCTTGTATATATAATTTGAATCCTTCTTTAGTGTATATATCGCATTTCATTTATTCCATCTCAGTTATTTGTTTATTCTTTGTGCAATTTTTTTGTAAGATTTTGAAAATTTTTCACTTTGTTTTGATGCTCTTACTGTTGACTTGCTTTTGAGATCCTGTTTATGTCCATGTGATCGGGTAAAACTAATAGTGTTGAGTTTTGTGAAAGAATGTAAGTTATTTTGTTTGAGTTTTGCACTAAGTTGCTTTGGTTTATTTAATTCTGTTTTGATGACTTTTGTTTGGAACATACTCAAAAAGCACACTTGTGAGAAATTGAGCCTCAATTGTAAGCATACACTTTATATGCTTTTATTTATTACTTGTTGAGAGTGCCAATTATTGTCTTTACTTTTAGAACTTGCTCGATAATGCTTATGAGGGCCACAAGGAGAGTTTAACACTTTGGTATAATAGAGGCACTTAGGTTTTTCATTCTAGCCAAATAGCCTTTATTCGTTTATTGATTCAGTAGATAACCCCTTCTTTCATCATTTCTACCATATTTCATTACCACTTAGTTTTATTCTGCTTTGGATTATGATTTTGCATATGAGTTTTTCTTTATTGGGAATTTTTGTTTTGGGAATAACGTTGGAAACTTGTAGTAGCTTCCATCAATCCAAAAGAAATTCACTCTATTATGTGAATGTTTCTTCCCTTATATATATATAAAAAAAAGAAGAAGAAAAGAAAAAAAAACAATAAGAAGAATAAGAGGGAAGGGTGATGAAAAGAAAGAAAGTCAGTGAGCTAATTGCTTAATTGCTTTTGGGAGTTTACATTTTGACTTGATTCCTATTTCCCACCTTGGACTACGGTTCATTGTTCATTCCTTGTGATTATTGTGGCTTGTGTGCAGGTCATTTATCTCATTGCAGAACACCATAGGTTCAACTCTTACCAAATTTACCTACCCCTACCTAATCCCCATTGCAACTCTTATAAAGACCTCTTGACATGGTTGTTGATTCTCCATAAGTGGTAGGAGTAGGATTTAAGAGCAAGCATATAGTAACTAAGGCAGTATTTGATGCATTGAGCGATTAAACACTACCCTTTAAACACTTTGAGTGATTTAAAGTGAATCTTATGAGGAATTGATTCTAAATAATTTTGTTGAGATAGTATTTTGTGAATCATTGGCATCTTGGTTGTGATACTTGAATTGATTGCTTTGTTTCTTTTAGTTTGACTTACGCTTGTTAAGGATATGTGCAGGGGCTCTCTAGCTTATTTATCAGTTTAAGTGTTGTTCCTTAGTGGTTTATTTTCCTTATTTTACTTTTGAATGCTTGAGGACAAGCAATGAGCTAAGTGTAGGGTGATTTGATGTGCGTAAAATACACACATCTAAATGGGGTTTTTAAGGCTGATTTTATGTACATTTGGATGTGAATTGGTCCCAACACTCACCCTATGCGTCTATTTATGTGCATTAGGTCCAAAAGAAGTCAAAGAATGATAAAGGGAAGAATTGGAGCAGAATTGGACATCAAAGTTGCCGAAACAAGTCAAGTTCGTGCATGAGGATGCTGAACACGACCGTGTTGGTTTTAACACTGGCCGTGTTCCCAACACAGGCAACAAAACGGGCTGCGTTGGGTGCATTTGACAACAGGAGAAAAAAGCATTGAGGAGCACGATCACAAAGAGTAACATATCCATCGGCAAGGGGCCGTGTTCCCAACACGCCCACCAATACCAGGCCGTGTTCCCAACACGGGCATCAACACGGCCATGTTCGCGGCAGCTGGACAAATTAATTTAAAAAGAAAGAAAAGAGAAAAATTGGAAGCAAGGAGGGTTAGAACGTCCCAAACTCATCTTTTTCTCTCTCTAAGGGTTTTCTGAGCTGGAACTAAGGAAAAAAGAGACTTGGACCAAGGTTTCAATTGGATTCTCTTCGAAGATTGAAGATTGGCGAGGATCGTCGATTGGTTTCAATCCGAGTAAGAGGAACAGGAATCGATCCAAGATTGGGCAAGAGGAATTGGAGCTGTTTACTCTTATCCAAGGGTGTATTCGGGTTTCTCTACCTTTACTCATTTTTGTAATTGAATTCTTATGGGTTTTGATAATGAACATGATTAGCTCAACTTGTTAACCCATTGGGGTTCTTTATCTAGGGATTTCTTGTACGTAACTTTTGAATTGAATGTATTGATTGTCAATATTAGTTTGCAATGGAAGTACTTATTGATTTGTTCTTCATATCTTGTTGAATGAATTTTGAAATTTGAATGTTCTTGAGAAAGATGTTTTAGGTTTGGATTGTCCTTTGCAACCTAGAATTGAATTCGCCTAGAGATAGGGTGTTCGTTCTACCGGATTGAGAATTAACAACTCTCAATACTGTTAAATGGTACATAATGCTAATTTGGATAATTAGAGTTAGGAAGAGATTTCAACCTAATTAATCTAAGTTAAGATGTTAGTGTCCTTGAGAAAGGCGTTAATTGCGTAGAGATTTCCCCATGAAAATTGAATTCAATCAATCAATTCCACCTTTAGTTTCCATTCCCTAGAGACAAGAATTCCCAAGGGGTTATTCCTTTACTTGAATTAATCCTTCCCTAGTAGCTGTAGTTAGACAATAATTAGAGTAGCTATTAGTTAATTTAGGAATTATTCGTCAACGCCATTTTTTTAGATTAGATAATAGAGAAGATTGAGTAGGTTTAGGTTCACACGTTCTTTGGGGAATACGACACTTGGTACTCGCTGTTAGCTATACTCCACCGATAGGTACACTTCCTTAGGTCGTAGTCTTGCTTTAAGATTTACCGCTATCATTCACCACTTTGGGGTAAGGCAAATAGCTAGATTTATAGAAAGGAACCTGATTTCCAGATACAGGGTCCCATATCATGTCGTGATGGATAACAGGGTACAGTTCATGAGTGAGACAGTAGACCTGCTAATGGAATACAAGATCGAGCATCATAGATCTTCTCCGTATAGACCTTAGGCGAATGGAGCGGTAATCAACCAACAAGAATCTGAAGAAAATACTTTCAAAGATGGTATGGAATCATAAGGATTAGTCCTTTCGATTACCCTTTGCCCTTTGGGGATATCGAACAACTGAACGGACATTGACTCAACAAATGCCATACTCTTTAGTTTATAGGACTAAAACAGGTTTGCGAGTTGAGTTAGAGTTAAAGTCTTTGAGAGTTGTATTCGAGGCTGAAATACCAAAACATCGGTGGGTTGAGCAAAGGTACCAGCAATTGGCTTTGGTTGATGAAAAAAGGATAAAAGCCTTATACCACATGCAGTTCTATCAGGAAAAGTATAGGTAGGGCATTTAATAAGAAAGTAAAGCTAATAAAGATTATAGCTGGCGATCTAGTATTGAAGTATACAAGACCTACTGCATTTGACCCGAGAGGGAAGTTCGGTCGAACTATGAAGGCCCATACTTAGTAAAGGAGATCCTACCTAGAGGTGCTGCTAAGATCCCAGACCTGGAGGGGAACAAGTTCACTGAGCCAATCAACACAGATCATCTCAAGAATTGCGTGCTCGTAAATTTTGACAAATTAGGAGCAGCTGTCAACACCCCTTTTCTATAGATATAGAGGGAAAAATGGAAAGCCCAATTGATGAGAGTTACTATTTTTTTAGGTCTCGATAGGCAAACAACAAATGAATCTGAGGCTGGGATCGAGGTTAATCCAGTTGAAATTAGCTTTTTAAAATCAATTTGGACCTAATTGTTAGAAAAATTAAATTTGAGGGTCAAAATGATAATTTTTACAAAATTAGGGACTAAACTGCAAACTTTAAAACTTCCTCTATAGAGCCAATGGACTCTATGAAGATCCCATCAGCTCTATATAGAGCCAATCGATTATTTATAGAATCGATTAGATTTTGACTCCCCAACATTGTTTTTCGAACGATTTTACGTTAAGATATAGATTCTAAAAGGTTTTCTTAATGATAATCATTTTTTTATCGATAACTTTTCAAATTTTAAATAAATAAATAGGATATTTATCAATATTTCTTAGGATTTATCCCTTTCTCTAGGTTTTCCTTTGAAATCCTACCTCTATAAATAGTAGAGTTGTTTAGGGTTTCAAGAGAGGAGGCAAGAATTAAGATTCGACCATAAGTAAAAATAAAAGAGACACACATCAAAAAAACTTGAGGGTGATAACTTGAGGGTTTCCTATCCGATCTTCGATTCAACTGCATCCTTATCACCTGAGACCTGCAGATCCAAAATCCACAGTGACAACTTGAGAGTTTCTTTAATCACACATTCACTATCATTATAAAATCGGTTCTTTCATTCTTTTTGTTATCTTTTGATTATTTGTTTTTAGAAACATGATTAGAATTTTGATTTATGATAATTATTGATTAATTAGGTTTTTGATGAATAGGCATGATTATTGGATTTGATTATGATAATAAGAACTTAGGGTTTCAAAATATGATATTTTGTCAATTAGGATTTTAGATCTAATAAGAAACATGCTATACGATTAATATTTAGATTTATTTTTCAATTATGATTAGGTAATTAAGCATGTTAAATATGATTTTCTTGATTGATTCTACCATCTATTAATTTACTGCACTTATGGTTTTGATGTTTCAATTGATTTCTATCCCTTTTATTTTTAATATTTTTATCTTATTTTTCTTTCCTTCTAATCGATCTTTATGTCTATGCATTAAAATTCAGCTTTAGGGATGCGAAATTGTATTGATGAATAATCAAAATCAACTTGGAAACCCTAGAGCTGATCAGCTTAGCACAGAGCCAATTGGCTTTGCGGTGAGCCGATCGGCTCTACACATGGAGCCAATCGATCGTTCGAGCTAGCCTCAAATTCTTTTATTTCTTTAACGATTTTGGATGTATTTTAGCTTATGTATAGGTTTTTAGGTCTTTTCCTTTTTGCAAACGTACTTGTAGGCAGGTTATAATAATTGGGTTTTACTTTCTACTTTATTTTGATTATTGTATGCTTATTAAATATGTGATTACATGATTGATTAAGTAAAATGGGCCACAAAGACTTAGGGCTAAAAGATGATCCAACATGAATTTGGTTGTCTAATAAGCTAATCAACTTTAACTAGGTCGAAAACCCTAAAAACTAAATAGATTTAGTGGGCTTTGGCATGCTTAGTTAGGGCTTGGACTAAATTAGAATTAGGATCACATTGAATGGACCTCATCATAATAAGTAGTCCATTAGGTCTAAAGGCTAAAAATCAAAAGCATAACATATAATTGGGCTAGACTAGGTGGGCTATATTGACTAGTAAATTAGGCTAACTATTCTAATATGGGATGGGCTTGAAAAAAATGGGCTAGACTTATGTGTGTTATGTGTATTATTTGGTATGCATGTGTATAAATTACTTGCATTTATAGGGACAATTTGTTAAACAATAAAATTGAAGACTAATATGCATAAATAAGGAAGTTGGCTTCCAGATCCATCTCTAGACTCTGTGGCGTAAGCTTCCTAATGGAATCTGAGAAACGCCACTCATTAGTAAAAGTGTCACGGTGATAACTGAGTGGCGACTCCCGTCTCTGCATTAGTCTTAGTGACTAGTTGGCATGTTCCCGATTAGGTTGAAAAGCCTTATAGTGTTTGCATTTATAGAGACTAATTTGTTAAACTGTAAAATTAAGGACTAATATACACAAATAAGGAAGTTTTTTTCTAGATCCATCTCTGGACTCTATAGCGTAAGCTTCCTTATGGATTCTAAGAAATGATACTCATTAATAAAAGTGTCCCGGTGATTACCCGGCTGGCGAATCCCATCTCCGTGCTAGTCTTAGTGACTAGTTAACGAGTTTCCAATTAGGTTGAAAAGCGTTATAGTGCCGTAGTGGCTAAAGACACTTGGGTGCGAGCCTGAACCGCCGCCCACACAATCCATATACAAAATAACTATAAACCACCACTGTACCAACTAAAAGCACCCCATCACCCTCAAGTCATTATACCCACTTTCAAACTAGGCCAATCCCAAGAATGCAAACCCCGTTTTGCACACTAAGAGATTCTATCTTTTAGGTATCTCAAAGAGGTCCAGGAGTTCTTCGAAGTCCATTTGGTGTCATAGCAGACAAGAGAGCCCTCCACCACTCAAAGTTCCACTTCTCACCATATTGACATTGACATTACTTTTAGTTTTATTTCATGCTTTCAATATCTTGCTTTTTACTTCAGTAAAAAAACTGCCAGTTTATTGATGGAATTTTCTATCGATAATGGAAGGCAAACCGTTGGTAAACACAAATATCGACATACTAGTATCATAAATAATCTATTGGTAATTTTATTATCGATAATAATTTACCGACAAAAAACTGAGCCGTCGGTAAATTAATGATGACAACGACCGTCGCTAATTTGTTAGAAAGGCTATCAATAAAGTTTGTTCCTTTTTGTTCATTGGAGACAATTTACCAACGAAAATGTTGTTGGAATCCATCAGTCAATTGGACATTTAGCGACGATTTCTTTTGATGGTAAACCATTGGTACTTAATTATAATTCTTTTTAAAAAAATGTTCAAAAGCATCAGTAATCCATAGATAAATTATTGGTACCTATGACAATAATTTCGTAGGTAATCCGTCGGTAAGTTGCTGATTTTAATTTTAAGTACACCTGAATAGTTAATTGTATATTAGAAAAGAAAATTAGAAAAGTAAACAAGTGTGTGAGATATAAATATTACAATGATAAAAAAAGATGGTAAATGCAATCACTTGGGATAGGCTCTAAAAAAGCCACGTTCATAGCATGACCCCATTGAGTAGTTCATATGGAATTTACCCCAAGTGTGTATGGACAATACTGTTGTAACAATCATGTATGACAAGATCCTTAGACTTGAAATAATAGTGTATTATCTTATTTAAGGATTACTACACTTTGATACTATCGTATGTCCTCCTATCCATAGAGCTCAAGGGATAGTCATTGGGTATAGTAAGAGTCATATGAAGATAATAAGTTATCAATAAAGAATTTATTTCCCAAGGTAATATGTCATGGACCTTATTTTGATGATTCTTGATATGCTTTAACATGGAAATCCTTCTCCAAGGTTGTATGAATGAAGATTATGAAAAGTGTTTCATAGATCTTATTTAAGATGTTATATGCAATTATCAAGAACAAATATGATTGGTTCAATTGTAGAGTTGACACTTGCATCCATACTCTAAGAATCAATTGGTATAAAATTACAACTAAATGATTGAATTACACTGTATGATTATTCACTTAAAAGGTTGGTTAAAATACTTTAATCATTCCCACACATTTGGGTGGTCATGATGCATCGCTAGATGCCAATCTTGATATATAAATATGGATAAAGTTATATTAGAGAATTAACATTGAATTAAAGGAGTTTGATTCATAATCCATATTCATTGCCAATATGTTAGGAACCTTTTGATTTGGATCACACACAAATAGGCTTTAAGTGAGGATTAAAATGAGGCTTTAAGCATTAGGCTTAAGCTCATATATATTCGGCCTAATTAAAGGTTAATTAAATAAGAACTAATGGGCCTTGTACAATGGGCCTATGATGGGTTTCATATCCATGGATTAGTTCTTATATTAATTAAAGTTCATTTAGGATAACAAAGCCTAACTCCTAACCCTTTAAGGACTTTGATTAAAAGGCCAAATATATAGAAAGACATATGTATAGGGTGGCAAGGTATTATGATTGATGTCTTTGATGAGAAAAATGTTTTCTTGAGTATAATAACCTCGGTAAATCAATCAATAAGATTAATTGATTCATCTTCCTTACTTGGAACTAGCATTCAATCTCCAACATCTCTTCTTAATCTCCTAAAAGTGGTTTAGTGAGATCTTTGCTTAGAAGCTTGTGTGGATCACCAAAAGAGGTTGGTTAATTGAGTAGCTTTAAAGTGCTTCAATCATCCTTGAAGAATCAAGAATCAACAAAAATAGAAGCACTCCTTGGAATTAGCGACACACACCCTTTCTAAGCCTTTCTCCATCTTTTGCTTGGTTTATGTATTATGACTACTTTACATCAATAAGATCCTTGGTGAGAATTGAAAATTTTTTAAATTGCTTTTGTTGCACCTTTCCTTATGTTTTAATATCAGTTCCCAATAGAAAGTACTTGAGTAATGATGTTGCAATCTAAGGGAACAGGCCCTAGCAGTTGGGTCATGAAAGATGTGTAATCAATCCTCCTTGACCTGATGATGAGCTCCTCAAGGTCATCATACCCCTCAAGACATTCTGCAAGCTCCTCGTCAGTTAAGTCTACTATCTAGAACATGGATAGAGAAGGAGAAAGAGCACTCGGTGCCAACTAGGTCCCCTTTCCTAGTCGTAAATCCACTCACCCAAGTACCACACCTAGCAAGCTGGACCAACGAGGAGTATCCTTCTATGCTTAATATTTGGAGTAGGTAGCATATAGAGATCCCAATAATGGTGGTCCCCGAGCCAATCACTGCAAATTTAGAGATACAAAGATAAGTTATCAAACTTTGAAAATTATAAATTGAATTAATATATCTTTCTTTTACCTAATCCTAGGACAAGGAATTGATCCACATGCAGTGCACATGGACTTGCACCTGTTACAAGGAGGCGCTCCTACTCGAGCCCTAGAAACTCAGGTGGGGGAAAGCCCGAGAATTGCTGATAGGCTAAGAACCTACCAAAAGACCAATCTCTAAGGCCCACACCTGCAGTTAAACAATCAGTGATCAATGTGCAAATAAAAAAAAAGAATGCACAGCAAAATGGAAGACTTACATGACTGGCGTGCCAGAAACCATAGAGCCTCTTGCTCACGCAGAGTGTAATGTCCATCTGCTGGTACGAATATGCAAGTACAACAGATTCCCAATTATATAAAAAGACTGGGTCTAGGTCTCTAAAAGGGGCCAGATAATGTAAGTTCAATGAATTTCTTGAATTGCAGAACATGGTGGTCCCAAACAACTAGATAAAGAAGGCTCGGGTCATCTAATCAACCTTCATAGTAGAGCGACGAGTGAACCCTCTATAGTGAAGACGAATTCTCCAAGCACCGAGTGTTCTTGCACGTAGGCAAGAAACCCAACAAGTCGATGATGTAATGGTCCCGAGCATCAAACCTTTGATCATGAATGGCATCATGAAAAGGCGCGGGCTAAAAAGTTTATCCTTGTACGGAGAGGGCGAGGGAAGATAAGGTCAAATCTCCCACTAGTGTGTGGAAAGTGTTAGTAGTATGCATCCACCTCTCAAGTAGTGTAGACTGAGTTGTTGTCCGTCCTCCCGGTGGTAAAGGGTAAGGTGGTAGCGAACCGATGAAACCCGATGTCCCCGATCTAAGCCTGGATAGAGCTATGTAGCTTCTCGAACCATTCTCGATCACCGTAAAAGTTCCCGGCGAACCTAATTGATACGGTGTCGCTTTGAAAAGCATAGAAACAAGTATACTAGATTTTTCAACTTTTTCAAGTAAAAAAGTTACAAAGAGTTATTTCAGCCTGTGGCATTCGAATCAGACTGTGTAGGGCCAATCGACATTTCACAGAGTCAATCGGCACTATATAAAGCAGATAGACTGTTCTTATTAGGGCAACCTAATTATTTCAAATTTTGCACTTTTTTGACAAATTATGCTTTGTTTAAGTGTAAAAATGATAGATAAACAAGTTTAATGAAAGAAAATACCTCATCAACAGCTGAAAACGCCTATGTGTGCTTAATTTGGCTAAAATAGGGATTTTCTCCCCTTTTTGCAAGCCCTAGATCATTTTGGCATGAAACTGGCAATGAAAAGTCCAGATCCGGTGCGATTGAGGTGCAGCTCGCAAATCTTGAAAAAAGAAAACTTACCATTTCAAGATGAGTTTGAGGATATTTAGTTGAGAATTGGAAAAGAAATTAAAGAAAGAGTGTAAAAAAGAGTTGGAGAGAAAATATGTGAAAATGAGGAGAATGGATAAAAAGGATATATATGCCCTAAGCAAGGCAAAAATTTCATTTTGGTCCCTGGCCTTCAAATTACACTTTAGTCCCTAAATATGAAAATTGCCAATTTAGTCCCTGAAGGACAAAAGTAAATCAAATTACATTTCGAAGTGGACACTATTGATCCAAGGTGAAGCTTATGCAAATTCAACACCAACAAGTGGGAAATTAACTTGAACTTGAAAATAACAACTTTGTTGACTCTCAAAGTGAAAAATGATCAAAAGCTAGAGGGAAGTCTCTATAGATGTTTATCCTTGGGCATAGTCCCTAAAATCAGGCAGGCGTGGTCCTTCAATCAAACAGGCATAGTCCTTCAATTAAATAGGCGTGGTCCTTCAATCAAGCAGGCATGGTCGTTCAATTAGACAGGTGTGGCCCCTAAACCAAACGAGTGTGATCCCTAAAGTTAGATGGGCGTGGTCCCTAAATCAAAGCCAGATAGAAAGTTTGCACCAATTAGGGCCTACTATGGAGAGCTTCCATAGCTCACAATCATAAGCTTTTTGTCGTATCTTTGATATCTATGATTTGTCTCGATTTATTTAATAATAGTTGTGCTTATAAATCTCAAAAAAAAAACCGGGGGAAAACTATCAGCACCCATTTTCTAGATATAGATATCGATAAAACTATGAAAAATTGATGATGAAAGTTATTACTTTTATCGAGTCTCAAGAGTTTGAGGATAATCAAATCCCAATTAAGGTTGTAAATAATTGAACCAAAAATATTTTCTCAAACCAATTTAGATTAAATTCATAGAAAGAATTAAGTTTAAGGGGTGAAATTACAAATTTTAAAAATTTAGGGGCCAATTGTAGATTACTTAATATTTTCCAACCTTGAGCCAATCAGCTCTGAGTACAACCGAGTTGAGTGTACACAGAGTTTATCGACTCAGTGTTGGTCTACATGGTCCCAATTGGCTCCAAACTTGAAATCTGACATTGTTTTGAGTAATTTTTCTATCACTTTTAAGCATTAAAATAAATAAAAGTACATCTTTTTAAGCTTTTTATTAATAAATATTTGAATTTTTAATGATTTATTCGGTACTTATCAATAGTTATCATTAGACATTCTTGATAAGTCCAATAGTTAGTTTTTTAATTATGGATATTTATCAAAAATTAGAACGAGAGTAAGCTTTCCCTATAAATGGAAAGGGAAGCCCTAGGCTTAAGGGTTGACAATTCTTACAAAACGAGAGTAAGCTTTTAGCAATATATATACTTTCTCAAGAATCAGACACAAAAGCCCTAAAATACTGTAGATTCCTACTATATTTTCGATTCAACCTCCTCCTAATCACCTGAGACTCGAGGATCTACACAATACAGTAACAACCTAAGGGTTTCAAACCATTTACATCATCATCTTTCTCCTCTTTACTTTTTCTTTGTATTTCTCTTATTATCTTTGTTATTAGAATCACGTTAGGAATAATGTGATTGTCTTTCCATGATTGTTCTTTATGCCATATATGCTTAGAATCAGGTTTCTTGCATGATTTATGTGTTTCTACCCCATGCATGTTTCTTGGGTTTTGTGATCCGATAATCATATAATACTTTAACATGCTAGGTTTAATTCCTTTTGATGATAATCCATGAGTATTGGCATGATTAGAGTAGGTTTTGTTAGATTTGCATGATTAGTTTAATTCCCATATTTTTTAAGAAATTGTCATGCTTAGGGAGTTTTGCCTACTGTAAATTTTCTTTTAGCTAATTTATGTCTTCTTGCCTTAAAAACAAGTTTAATTACATGTTATTTCATGTTTTGTATATGTGCTAATCATGTTGCGCGGTTTTTATGCATGTAATAGCAGAATCTTAGAGTCAGAGCATCAAAATTGAACCAAGTCAACCTAGACACTATGATGCGGCCAACTGGCACTTCGTCCAAAATTTGCCCTATTTCACAGATTTCGCCCTTTTTAGTTGATTTCTACTAATTCTAGTTTATTTTAGTCGTTTTTTTAAGTTTATTAGTTGTAGGAAGGGTTGTAATAATTAGTTTCACTGTTTTTTTCATTTTGCCTTTATTTCTCTTTATGTTTGATGGATGGATGACAAGTACTTGCAATATGCATGTTAACTAAAATTGGACATCTAGACATAAGCTTTAAAATTTGGGTTTTGGCATGTAAAATATAGTCTATTAGGTTAAGATATTGGTAAACTGGGCCTGAATTAAAACCCATTTAGACTTGGTAGGCTTTGCTATGTCTAAACTAATTAATCAGCTCACCTAGAATAGGATTACTGAATTGGGCCTTGGCATGCAATTGGTAGTCCACTTAGGATAAGAACTTGGTAATCAATTGCATAACTTGTAATTGAGTTAGACTAGGTGCGCCTCCTTGTGCATAATTGAGTAGTTAAGTTAGGCTAACAAAACAAATGGGAATTGGGCCTAATTAAAATGGGCTAGATTTAGGTGGACCTCACATACTGTAGTACTTGATTTATAGAATTATTACATTGCATTTATAGGGAATAACCATTCAGCAATAAGATTAAAAATAGGGATACAGAAATAAGAAAGTTGACTTCCGGATCCATCTTTGGACTTGTCGAAGCTTTCTTATGGAATCTAGTATGCCATTAAATTGGTATAAGCGTCCTAGAGAACAACCCAAGTGGCGACTCACTTTCATCGCATTAGCCTCTATGTCTAGTTAGCATATTCCTAATTTGGTTGAAAAGCCTTGTAGTGTCATAGTCGATAGAGACACTTGGATATGCATCCGAAAATGCTACCCACACTTGGATATATTCAATATCTAGGATGTCGTGGTTTGTTAGACCATGAATTAAGTGTAGACTTAATTTTACAATCTCTACCTGACAGTTATTAGCAGTTTATTATGAACTTTCATATGAATAAGTTAGATACATCGCCACCCAAAGTAAAAAGGAGTTATTCTAATGGTAGAATCTTCTAAGGCTGCTAAGAGTAAGTCTAAGAAGAAAATACGAAAGAAAGCCCATAAATCAAAGAAAGCATTAAAGGCGAATGGAGGTATCAACAAGGATAAACGAAAATATCACCGTTGTGGGAAAGAAGGACACTAGAGAAAGAACTGCAGGATTTATCTCACTATTTTGAAAAACAAGAAGCAAAAATAAGCTTTTAATTCTAAAAAGAAGGAATAGACTAGCTTAAAGGCAATTATTACCATTTAGTTTAGTTAATAATTTTATTTTTCTTTATTTAGAATTAATAATTATTATTAATTCTTTTTCTAGAACAATTGTTAGTATTTCATTTAATAATATTAGGAAATTGTTGCATTGGTTAGTTAAATGATTTATGCTTCTAGAATATCATACAAAAGTTGTATGAAGTAAGAAAATAAAATCCTATTACAAAAAAACCTCAATTGATCCTAAATAATCATAAGGGTTATGTTATTAATATTAAGAAAAATAAGTAACATAGACAAATTATGTTACTTACAAATTATATCAAATCAATAATACAACCAAGCGGTCTTTGAGAAAGACACATGCTGAATTTTTAAGGTGAACATAACATGTATGCTTGTTTCTAAGAAGAGTTATTATAAAGTATCATATCAAGAATAGATCATATGATATGGAATACTTAGATTATCACTAGTAGGATTATGCAAGACTTCTCTTTAGACTGTTTACAATTTACAAATACTCAAATTGATAAAGTTTCATAAGATCATGAAACCTGACTTTGTGAGACATAGTTAGATCAATAAAGAAAGTTGCAAGGCTTCTCATAAAATGTATACTCTTATAACCATTAACTCTGATATGTTCTATTTATGCTATGATCATAATAAAGTCTATATAGGATATAGACTAGTAAGTAATGTTTAATAGAAACATGCACAATTAAACAGAGATAGAAAGCTTGATCTAATAAATGTAAGTTTGTAAGATATCCAAAAAGATTTTAGAATATCAATACTATCATACTATTAAATTAAAAGTATTTTTTTAAAAATATGATATCTTTCTAGAAAAGGAGTTTTTGAAAGAAGCAGTGGGAGTTTGATAGATCTTAATAGAGATCAAGATAAACAAATTAATATTAAAATGGAACAAAGCTTGAAGGTTGTTAGCATAAGGTGCATAACCTTAAGTCGATCATATACACAATTTTTAAGTATGTAGTAGAGTACAACATATTCATAAGAAATAGATATCTCTTACGGAATATACAAATATATCTCATTAGTGTTGAGATTACTACATTAAGAACTAATGTTTGGCATTAATTCTTGGAGTTGTCACTAAGCCATGAAATTCTATTATGGATACCATATTGTTTAACCAAGTGAAAGACTCTAGTGGACCTATCTAAATGGATAAGATCCATTAAGGTGCAATAGAGTTTTTGAGAAAACTAATATGAAAAATCTTTATACAAAAATTAACCAAAGAAAACTTTATAAGTTATATACATAATGAAAGGATTGATAAGTAATGTAATTGTAAGATATCCATATAGAATTTTTCTTGTCCTAGTTATATACTTTGATTATGGGATTTTATAATTCTAAGTGAAGCTCCTATAAGAAATATTCTTAAGATGTAAGACGATCTAATTTTTTTTATTCTATTTATTCCCAAATAATAAAGTATAATTTCAAAAGTCCAAAAGGACTTACTAGCCTTGCAAATTTGACATATTCAATTCTATTGATAATCAAAAGAGTTTAATATCATTAGGAATTAGAATAAAAAAGTGTATAGAGGTTAATGGAAGTACAGTAATGTTTCCTGATATTATATGTTGTGGACATATAAATAATGAGAAGGTGACAAATCCTTCAACATGCGTCTACCAAGACTTATAAATCCATAAAGAGTTAGAACATGTAATTTACTTTCTAGGATTGAGATCTATAGAGATAGATGCTTTAAACTGCATAAATGTTATAAACTTCAAGTACCTAGACATTTGTGTTAAAGGAATCTAACATGGAAGAAACAAAGAACGATTCTTTGGCGAAGTCTCATGACATATCTTTTTCCAGAGGTACATGCTATAAACACTCATTGAGGAAGATGCTATTAATATCACATATGTCATGTTATGTACTAGACTTTATGGTTATTATAGATGTTGATTGTGAATGACATAGAATAAACTCACAAGATAGATTCAAATCATTTTTAATATAGGAATGCATATGTTTTGGAAAGAGTTCCAAAGGTTACAATTCTTACAACTTGAGCTCAATATATCGCATCGTGTTTGAGGCAATATATGAGAGATCTTTGGATCTTTAAAATTCCTTTTCAAGAATTAAGGTGTGGTTATTAAGTATTATTGATGTAAAGAGCCATTTTCAAAGAACCAAGGTCTCATTTGCAATCCAAAGTATATTGGAGCATTACCAATAATTTACTTATTAATAGAATATAAAGATAAAACAAATGCTCATTGAGGATAACAAAGTTGATCCTCCAACAAAGCCATTTGATCTAGCAGGAACATGATCATCATAAGAAAGAGTTTGGTATTGGATACCATGATGATTGACTTTGACAATGCTTTAGTGAAAGTGGGAGATTGTTAGAGTATGCCCTAAAGAGAAGGAGTTGTTAGATATTTTGTGTTAATTTATACATCATATTGATGGCATAAAATTATACTAAAGACATTCTTTGACTCTTAATGGTACGAGTAGTCATGGTAATATCAATGATTAATCCAAACTATTAGAGATGAGCACCATCGAATGTAAACTTAAAGTAAGAGAAATTATAAAGAGAGTTTATAATGATGAGGTTCTCATTACATATGTTTCTAACTTTTGTTCATAGTCGATATTTGATCAATAATTAGATATTGATTGTTGGATATTAATCAATCACTCAAAACTATCATATTGTGTTATCACTTACTTGTGAAGTAAGCAATCTATCTCACAAAGTTGAGGAATAGTGATTTAAAGTTAAGCATATGCGTGCTTGTTACAAGAACAAATTCATTAGACATGACCTTATTGAGTAGTCCATATGGAATTTACTCAATTATCTATGACCAATACTCTTGTAACAATCATGTAAGATGTGAACTCTAGACTTGAGATAACAGTTTATTATTTTATATGTATTATCTTATATGAGGATTATTATATATTTTACTATCTTAAATGAGGATGCCAAACCTAGCAAACAATCACTTAAGGAACTTAGTAATGACTCTAGCATCATCAGTCTGGAAAGCTTGCACTTCCGGCCACTTAGAGAAATGCTCAACAGCAACAAGGATATACTTATTTCCAAAAGAAGAAGGAAAGGGCCCCATGAAGTTAATGCCCCAAATATCAAAAATCTCAACCGTTTGAATGCTTGTTTGGGGCATCTCATCACGAGCAGAGATGTTACATGATCTCTAGCATGCATCACAAACCTGTACAAATGCTCTAGCATCCCGAAAAATGGTCGGCTAATAGAACCTAGCCTCTAGAACATTCCTAGCAGTATGGCTAGCTGCTTGATGACCTCCTGTTGGTCCCTCATGGCAATGCCTCAAAATTTGGAGGATCTCCTCCACATACACACATCGCCGAATCACTCGGTCTGCATGAACTCGAAACAGAAAAGGGTCTTCCTAAATGCAGTACTTTAAATCAGCAAAGAATTTCTTCTTTTAGTGAAATGTCATACCCTTTGGTAAGACATTTGCAACCAAGCAATTTGCAAAATCGGAAAACTAAGGGACATCCAAAGATACCTGAATAGAGCACAAGTGCTCATTTAGAAAACTGTCATCAATAGCCCTCTCATCAAGTGCATCTAGGCTCGGGTTCTCTAATCTAGAAAGGTGATCTGCAGCCAAGTTCTCTGCACCCTTCGTATCCTTGATCTCAATGTCGAATTTCTACAAAAGCAAAATCCAATGAATGAGTCCCGGCTTAGCATCATGCCTTCCAAACAAGTACCTCAACACTGAATGATCCGTGTAGACCACGGTCTTAGATAGCACCAAGTATGAGAGGAACTTGTCGAAAGTGCATACCACAGTAAGTAACTCTTTCTCAGTAGTGGTATAATGCTCCTAGGCATCTCTCAATGTCTCGCTAACATAATAAATTGGTTGGAACTTATTGTCAATCCTCTGTCCTAAAACTGCTCCAATTGCAAAATCACTAGCATCATACATTAGCTCAAACTGCTCCTCATGAGTCAAATCAGCTACAATGATCACCGGCAGCTTCTCCACCTCATCCAGATAGGCATAGGTCAAGTGCTTAGGCAACTTCTTCAACTCTAGGGCTAGTGGCTCCTCAAGTGAAGGTCTCAATTTCTGCACCCCTAACTTGTCAATATCAACAAAATGGTCAGCAGACCTACTGGGCTCACTAGCCAACAAATAAGCAAGTTGTTCCAATACATCCTCATTGGACAACTCCTCCTCATGCTCAGCCTGTAATGCCACCTGCAAAGGATCATCAAGTAATATCTCCTACAATTGAGACCCCACAATATCATCCAAAACATCCACAGAATATACAGTATAATCATGGTCAAGTGGATGTCTGCTAAGGTCAAAGGTAATAGTATCATCACCTACTCTAAGTTGTAACTTCCCATCACAAACATCTATAACAGCCCTAGATGTTGCAAGGAAAGGTTTACCTAAAATTAAAGGGACGCTACTCTCACACTCCATATCCATAACAACAAAATCTACAGGAAATACAAACTTTCTACTTTAACAAGTACATCTTCAACTATTCCCCTAGGAAATTTCACAATCTTATCTGCTAACTATATGCTCATCCTAGTAGGTTTAGGCTCACCCAAACCTAATTTCTCAAACAAATTGCTAGGCATTAAATTGATGCTAGCTCCTAAATCAGCTAAAGCATCACTAATATGCAAATCTCCAATAATACAAGGAATAGCGAAACTCCCTAGATCATGCCTCTTTACTGGTAGCTTGTTTTGAAGAATGGCTGAGCACTCCTCATTTAGTGTCACTAGTCCTAAGTTCTCCAGCTTCCTTTTGTTGCATAGGATCTCTTTCAGGAACCTCGCATACCTGGGCATCTACGATATAGCCTTAACAAAAGGTAGGTTAATCCTCAGCTGCTTAAATAAATCCAAAAACTTACCAAACTAAGATTCATCCTTTTCCTGCTTCAACCTGGCAGGAAATGGAATTGTCGGCTGGTATTCTTTCACAGGATTCTTCCTCTTGTCCTCGGTTCGCGCAGGCTCTCTCACCTCAGGCTCTAGCTCCTTCCTGACTGGTTCATCCTGCACAACAACATCATCATCAGCCATACGTAAAGAGCTAGCTAACTGCTTACTTGATCTCAAGGTAACAACCTTGACATGCTCCTTCGGGTTTGACTATGTGGTGTTGGGGAGTGTCCCAGGCTGTCTCTCAACCAGCATCTTAGAAATCTAGCTTATCTGATTCTCTAGATTTTGTATGGATGTCTACTGATTTCTAAGAATTGTGTCCGTCTGTTGAAACCTATTCTCTAAAGTGGACATAAATTACATCATCAACTCCTCTAAATTGGGCTTCTTCTCTTGGTTTCGAGGTAGTTGAGGGAGAATTATCCACTATTGGTGTTGCTACTGGTGCAACCACTAAAATCTTGATGGACCCTGGGTGTTGTTATTTTGCCACCTGAAGTTGGATGGTTTCTCCACACCGGGTTATATGTGTTGCTGTAAGGGTTATTCTACTGCCTGGGCGCATTTCCCATATAATCAACCTATTCATGGTCAGTAGAAGAAGAAGATGAAGAAGAATAAAAAATACTTCCTGCATTACAGTTTGCACTGTAGTGTGGGCCACCACAAAACTCGTAGCCAAGATGTGCTGCATGGACTGGCATTTGGAGCTGGTCGATCTTCTTGGCCAACAGCTCCACTTGAGCTGCCAAGGCTGATGTAGAATCTACCTGGTTCACCACTCCTTGCTGTCCTCGCCTACTCCTAGAAGACTGCCACTGATATGTGTTCATGGCCATCTCCTCAATTAAGTTCTGGGCCTGCTCTAGCGTCTTACTATTGATGGCCCCACCTGTAGCTGCATCTACCATCTGCCTCATGGCTGAGTTCAAGCCACTTTAAAAAGTTTGCACCTGCATCCATAATGGTAAACCGTGGTGTGGGCAACATCTCAGCAGGTCCTTGTACCTCTCCCATGCATCATACATGCTCTTATCATCAAACTGCATAAAAGAAGAAATATCATTACTCATCTTTGCAGTCTTAGTAGGAGGAAAGTACTTATAAAGAAATTTATCAGCCAAAGAACTCTAGATGGTGATAGTGTTAGCTGGAAGAGACTGTAGCCATCTCTTTGCTTTATCCCTCAAGGAAAATGGGAACAGCCTAAGCTGAATGGCATCATCGATAGTCCCATTTATCTTGAAGGTATTACAAATCTCTAAGAAATTTGCGATGTGGGCATTAGGATCTTCATTGGGCAAGCCCCCAAACTGTATACTCTGCTGCACCATCTGAATGACATTTGGCTTAATTTCAAAATTGTTCACTACAAAAGATGGCCTCAATACACTAGTGTGCGTCCCCTCTATGGAAGGTCTAGCAAACTCGTACATCATCCTATTCACTTCAACGATGTTGTTGTTGCCGTCTCCCATGTCTACTGGTGTATGGGCAGGAATCTCAATCTGCTCCTCCTCCTCCATGTCTAATCGCTTCCTTCGGCTGCCTGAGGGATTGCCCTGGTTCGGGCAGAGGGTCTACTGGTGCAGGATTAGAACTCCTGGTCATAAACTACCTGAAATAAACAAGGCAGCAGCAAACCAAATAAATAAATGAATAAGAAATAAATGACAAAAATAGAAAAAAAAATGGCTAAAGTAACAAATAGCAAATCTCACTATAGTTTTCAAACAAAGTTCCTCGGCAACGGCACTAAAAACTTGGTGTGCATATGCTTATACAACTACAACTAAGGCAGTGAACTTATCAATGCAGTCTAGCACGATGGCAAGTATTAAAACTTTTGTATCCTCGGGAAAGTGAAATTCTAGAGGTACTACTTCATTCCTTGTTATCTAGCCTAAAATTAATAATTGAGGTTTCTAGATTTACTAAAAACTAAATTCTAAGTGTAATGCGAGAATGAATGAGCAAAGAGACTAATCAAGACAAGAAAGCAAACCCAAAGAGGACTTAGACTAGTTGGCTATCAAACAAAAGATAATAGATTGTTGAGTCCAATTATGCTACCCGTGGATGGTTTCTAAATTGAATTTGATTTTCCTCTCGAGACCACCGAATTCCTAAACCTAAGAACCTAAAGTTGGAAGCTCTTCCTAAAGATTGATTATTAAGTAAGCCTTAAGCTTTAATCCACCTCTATTAAGCTTTGTTAATTCTTAATCTAGAAAAACAATTAACCTTACCACTATGTGAAAATTAACCCGTTCTTGCAATTAAATTTCTGAACTCAATTAGAATTTCTCAATTACTAAACGAGTTCTATGAATAGTAATCAAGACAATTAATGGAATGAAAACTAGATTTAAATTATTAATTGCAAAAAGAATACAAGAAAGGAAACTCAACCAATCTCAACAATTCAGTGTAAAGCCAACATAGCAAGGAACCCTAATGGGTTCAACCAATCTAGCTACACATGTTTATGTCTAAAGTAAATAAGAATTCAATTATAATGAAAGAATAAAGAAATCGAAACATATACACCTTTTTCCTAGAATTGGATGAAATAGCTCAAAGCCTTATGCAGTTGATCTCCAAAATTGCTTCTTGATTTGCTCCAAAACTCCTCCTCAATCTTCAATCCAAAAACCAGAATCACGAATCTGACGTTCCAAGTTGGAATTAGTCTCTTGGAAGCCCCCTGAAATGCCTGAAAACACATCTAACAAAATTACAACGAAAGATGAAGAGTCAAAATCGCCGATCCGAAACTCTTTTCTCTCTTTCTGGCTCATTCCTTTTATTCATTACGCAAATACTGGCGTGTTCCAGCCCGTGTCCCTCAACACGGGCCATGTTGGACTCTAATTGATAGAATGAACTGAATCGAGCATGGCCATGTTCTTGCCCGTGTTAGCCAACACGAGTCGTATTCTTACCCGTGTTATCCAACACGGGCCGTGCTCTAGGGCGTGGTACCCTCGAAAAACATGCTACTTCAAAGTGCTTAAGCTACACGGCCTGGAGTTTCTGCACGGGCTCCAGCATGGGCCATGTTGACTTCCCAAAAGTCAACCCAAGGTTAAAAGCTTATGATTCCATCCGTTTTCACTCAAAATTGATCTAAAATTGCTAAATCACTGATGATGGACCTATAAAATCTCCTAAAACACGAAAGGACACAAAACACGGGTGATCTTAGAATAAAAATATAATAAATGCTAAGAAAATGCGCAATAATATGTCAGCAAATATGTGTAAAATTATGCATATCAACTTTCCTCTTCCCACTATCTCTATTAAATTCATCTTTCATAAGAGACATCTCATGGGTTAGAAGCTTGGCTATGAGAACATCCGTAGGAGTCTTCCCTAGGTCTTCATTTGCTTCTTCAATACTAACCACTCTAGCACCATATTTATCCAAAGGAAGACTCTTAAGGATTTTATTGTTGATGTCTACTAGCTCATAATGCTTCCAAGCTTTCTCATGTTGTTAATGATGGTGAGAAGTCTATTTGTCATGTCAGTGACGGACTCGTTTGGCTTCATCTTGAATATTTCATACTCGGTGACATACATTTGGATATTTCTTGATTTAACTTGCTTTATGCCTTCATGATAGTTCTCCAAGGTAGTCCAAATTTGATGAGCCATAGTGCAATGTTGCACTCTCCCACATTCTTCTCTAAAAAGGCAACTCACAAGTATAGCAATTGCTTGCTTATTCTTGTAGTTATGCTTCTTGTGGGCATCTACCCATTCTTCTCTAGGAAGATCCTTTCTTCACCATTTTTGATTTCGGTGGGAGCTTCCCATTCCTTCACCATATAATCTCACACTACCATAGGAATCCAAGTAGATTTCCATATGAAATTTCTAAAAGGCATAGTCGGATCCATCAAAGAATGGCTTGAGGTGTTGGGCTCCTTCATTGGTTGCCATAACCTTTACACTTGCAATAAAAATTGATAAGAGTGAGCAAGCTCTGATACTACTTATTGTCCCTTGGAACTAAGAAAGGGAGTTGAATTAGTGACCTTAAATTACATAATTAAATAGTTTTGGGTAACACACAAAGAAAGATTAAGGGAGATCTGAAAAGAGTAAGGGTTAGAGAAGTTGGCACAAAAGTTTATAGTGGTTCGGGAATAATCCTCCCTACATCTACTCCTCAACGTCACACTTTAGTATTCACACTATTATCTTTAAGATTATAACCTTTGGGTTTTACAAGTTCACCTAACAACGTGGTATTTTTAAGGCTAATACTAAACCTCTTCCCTTACTGAACCAATCTCTCATTATGTCCCTAACCCTTGAGTATTAATGGTTACTTAACAACCAATTCCCTGTGTTTTTAGTACTTAGGCTCATACAACAACGCTTCAGAGTTTTAGTTGAACAATTAGATTGAACTTAATATACTTTACAAAGAAAGAAATTGAGTGTAGAAGTTGAGAAATAAATTTGCGAGAGTGTTGGTATACCTAAATCACACACTTATTGAGTCTTTAAGAGGGGTATTTATACTCATACCAACCTTTTAGAGACGTGATAATGGGTCTGAAGCTCATTAAATGCAAGATTGATGACCTGGCAAAGAAATGCCTGAAGTCTTGAAAAGCGCCCCCTGCACTTTCCAAGTGCACTTACGATTAATTGTGAAAACCACCCCGGCGCCACAATAGCACCTTTGCGCCTGCCTAGTCCATGCTCAGAAGCACCCTCGTGCTTCTCATTGCAATATCGTCTACCATTTTCATTCTCAAGCGCCAATATTTAGTGCTCTTGCGCTTCCTGATGCACACTTTAACTGCCAGCTGTCGCATTGTAATTAGAAAGATGTCAAATGGAGTTTTCAACGTCTTGTATCATTTTAGTCATATGAAAAGTGCCCCGAGCTCTAGTAGCGCCCTCGCATATTTTGGGTCTTTTTATAAGACTTCCTTGGAAGCTTAAGGATGTTTATACTTTGATAGGTTCCTTTGATGCTTTGTCATATAGACACTCAAACACAAGTTTAGCAATATTCAATTTGGATGTTAAGATCAAAATAAAGATCAATTGCCCCTTATGTCAATAATATTAAATACTAGGGACAACCTTAGAAAAGTTGAATCTAAAGCCAATGAGGGTGTCCTTTTTGGGTATGCCACAACTAGTAAATCTTATAGAATCTATAATAAGAGAACTTAAGTAGTTGAAGAGTCCATGCATATTATATTTGATGAATCTAACCCACTTGATCTGATAAAGATGGTTATTATTGATGATGATGTAGATATCTTTGACATTCCCTCACTAGAACAATAAGGCGTCACTTCAAATGAATATCAAAAAGGAGAAACAAGCATAGATCCACACAAAGTGAAAGTGGAATAGATGCCTTCAAGGCATCTTTCTCAAGTGCATACCAACCTTGATAGAGATTAACAAGTGAAAAAGAATCATCCTAAAGATCAAATAATTGGTGAACAATCAAAAGGAGTAACTACTAAATCCTCCCTTAGAGACATTATTAACTTATTATTTCTCTCTCAATTGAGCCAAAATATGTTAATAAGGCTTTAAATGATAATAGTTAGGTGCTTACTATGCAAGAAGAACTCAATCAATTTGAGAGAAATAAGGTTTAACAATTAGTTCCTAGGCCTAATGATTATCCGATTTTTGGTACTAAATGGGTGTTTAGAAATACACTTGATGAAGATGGTACCATAGCTAGGAATAAGGCTAGGCTAGGAGCTAAAGTCTATAACCAAGAAGAAGGGATAGATTATGATGAAACCTTTGCCCCCATTGCAAGGATGGAAGCCATTAGATTATTGCTTCCACATGCATCTCATATGGAATTCAAATTTGTTTCAAATGGATATTAAAAGTGCTTTTGTAAATGGCTATATTGAGGAAGAAGTATTTATTGAGCAACCTTCCGAATTTGAAAATTATGAATTTTCAAATCACATTTTCAAGTTATAAAAAGCTTTATATGGTTTGAAACAAGCTCTTAGAGCTTGGTATAAGTGATTAAGCTTATTTCTTTTGACAAATGGTTTCTCAAAAGGAAAAGTTGACACAACTCTTTTCATTAAAAAGCATAAGCATGACATGTTAATTGTACATATATATATGTTGATGACATTATATTTGGTGCTGCTAATGAATGCTTGCATGATAAGTTTCCTAAGTGTATATAAAGTGAGTTTGAGATGAGTATGATAGGGGAGCTCAAGTAATTTCTTAGACTTCAAACAAAACAATGTGATGAAGAGATATTTATCAATCAAGCGAATTACACCAAGTTACTTAAATAGTTTAGCATGGAAGGAGTAAAGCCAAACAAGACTCCCATGACCACAACCATCAAACTTGGCAAGGATGAGATTGGTAGCCAATTTATGATAACAAATACCGATGTATGATTCGCAGTCTTTTTTACCTTACCACTAGCAGACCAGATATCACGTTTATTGTGTGTTTATGTGCTTGTTTTCAATCTTGTCCTAAAGAACCTTACTTGTATACGGTTAAAAGGATATTAAAATATTTTATTAGCACATTCATTTAGGTCCTTGGTATCCAAAGAGTAATGCATTTGAGTTTATTAGTTATTAGGATGCGTACTATGCAAGATGCATCTTAGATAAGAAAAGTAGCCTTGGTACTTGTCAATTCCTAGAAAATTGTCATGTTTCTTAGTTTAGCAAGAAATAAAATTCAATTGCCTTATCCACGGTCGAAGTCGAATATATAGCTGCTGGTTGTTGTTGCATTCAAGTTCTTTGGATGACGCAATAACTCTTAGATTTTGGAAATTACTTGATCACATTCCTATTAAATGTGACAATACAAGTTCTATCAACATTTCTAGAAATCATATCCAACACTCTATGACTAAGCGTATAGATATTAGGCATCATGTCTTCTATAATCATGTGTAGAATGATGATATTGTATTAGAATTTGTTAATATAACTCATAAACATGGGGACATTTTTACCAAATCTCTTAATGGGGAGAGGATGAAAAGGGAGATTGGTATGCTTAATAGAAGTTTGTGGTGATCTCTTTGTATTTTCCTTGATTAATTGCTTTAGAACCTTCGATGTTTGTGCATCTTTTCATGTATATTAGGAACAATTTCTATGTTATTATCTATCTCTTTTATGCTTTCCTATCTTTTCTTTTGGCTTATTGTTTTTTTTTTGTTCTAAAAAGGAAAGAAGTTTAAGCAATTTACTTGTTATATAATGTTCTTTTAAGTTCAATCAATAGTTTATGCTTTCAAGTACTATGCCTTATCGTTAATTTTCTATTATTATTGGCATGAAGTGTTTTTTAGGGGGAGGCTTCTTATTGTTTTACCTTTTTAAATTGGTTATTTATCTCCACCAAAAAGGGGGAGGTTGCTGAACCTTGAGAGTTCGTAACCCTATTTTAATGGTCATAAAAATTTATATATATATATATATATAACAATTTTAATTGAATTTTTATGTGCAAGGAAAAAAGGATTGAAATCCTTTATCTTCTTAGACCAAGGTAGATTCACCCTGTGAACCTTTCTTCATGCTCGTGAATTCCTTATTTCACAGTCATGAAAAATAGTTTCCCCTTGAATGTCTTGTAGCTCAAAGGCAAAAGTTATAAGAGATCTCATGGCTAGTATTTGCAACCATGAAATAAGATTCACGCCCATGAAGAATCTTTTCTCGCTAAATTTTGAAGAAGCCACAATAGGAT
The DNA here is from genome assembly GCF_019578655.1 of Ricinus communis. Lineage (NCBI taxonomy): Eukaryota > Viridiplantae > Streptophyta > Magnoliopsida > Malpighiales > Euphorbiaceae > Ricinus > Ricinus communis. Next base: position 1,712,370 of record NC_063259.1, read on the forward strand.
TCACAGCTAACCTTCCTAGTCATGATGTTGAGGATTAACGGCCATGAACCTAAAATCACACGTGTATTGGGAATTGATATTTAAATATAAGAAAAGGTACAACGGAAGTAATAAAATTTTTCTCAATTCCCACCGAGGATCTCATTGATTAAGATAATCATAACATACAAAATAAGCAAAAGATGCAGAAGGCTTACAAAAAGAGTTTTCGGCCAATCGAAGGAGTACATCTGATGTGCGTAAAATACACACATCTAAATGAGATTTTTAAGATTGATTTTATGGACATTTGGATGTGAGTTGGTCCCAACACTCACCCTATGCATCTGTTTGTGTGCATTAGGTTCAAAAGAAGTTAAAGAATGATAAAGTGAAGAATTGGAGCATAATTGGACGTCAAAGCTGCTGAAACAAGCTAAGTACGAGCACGAGGAAGCTGAACATGGCCGTGTTGATTTCAACACTGGCCGTGTTCCTAACACGGGCACCAACATGGTCGTGTTGAGTGCATGAAACATCAAAGAAGAAGAAGTTTTTAGGGAGCACGGCCACAGAGAGTAACACTGGCATAAACACCAGCCCGTGTTGGGAACACGGGCATCAACACGGCCGTGGCGACAAGGGGGAATTAATTAAAAGAAAGAAGAGAGGAAAGAAAGAGGAGAGCGAGGGAGAACATCCCAAACCCTAATATTTCTATATCTAAGGGTTTTATGAGCTGGAACTAAGGGAAAATGAGACTTGGATCAAGGTTTCAATCGGATTCCCTTCAAAGATTGAAGATTGGGCGAGGTTTGTTGATTGGTTTTCAAATCGAGCAAGAGGAACAAGAATCGATTCAATTCGAGCAAGAGGAATTGGGGCTGTTTACTCTCATCCAAGGGTGTAATCGGGTTTCTCTACCTTTACTCATTATTGTAATTGAATTCTTGTGGATTTTGATAATGAACATGATTAGCTAGATTGATTAAATCCATTGGGATTTCTTTACTATGTTGGCTTAGTATTAACTGACAATTCTTTGCCAAATACACAATTCACAACGTCTCATGAATAATGCATTAACTTATTAATACTAAAAGCAAGAAGAATACAAAATTGAACAATGCCTTTAGTATAATTGTATGCCATCAATTATAATGTATGAATTAACATAGATCAACTGACAACTCTTTGTCCTTAGGGCATACTCTAACACCGTGAAGGATTTTCCTCTCCAAAATTAAAGGAACCACAGAAGACTTCACGACCAAATTTTTTAGTCATGAAATTAGGTTTTCATAGTCATGATCCATTTTATTAAATCTAGATTTCATATTGAAGCTTCATGGTTGTGAATGAAGATTTCCACCCATGAAGCTGCATTTATAAAGATTGTTGAAACAAGTATTTTTACATTAATTGAGGCTTCAACAATCTTTTTCACCTATAAATATATAAACTCTATATTTAATAGTTCTAGGGTAAGTAGAAGCATTTATTTTGAGCCACCATTTGTATTAACTCTTAGCAATTTCAAAACCTTCTTTCATTTCATCTTGTATTAAAGATTCAAGATTGGGCTTCAGTTCTTAGGTGGTTGGGTGATTAATTCTTATATTCAAAGCTTAAAAAGGGTTAGATTAAGTGTTTGGGTAAGCATTGATTATTCTTATAACAAAGATTGGAAATCTTAGATTGTGTTAGAGTGTCAGCCTTAGAAAAATACTTGTATTAGTTCCTAGCTTGTCCAAAAAGAACTCAAATAGAGTTAGATTGTAATTCTATTTGATAGTGAAAAACTCAAGACAACTCTTCAAGAGTAGATATAGGCAAGGGTTGACTGAAGTACTATAAAATCTTTGTGTTGTGTGATTGTGCTTGATCTTCTTCTTATTTAAGTTTGGTTTTTAGGTTTTTTTTTTTATTTCAACCAATACACCTCCTCCCCTGTTGCTTCTAGAATTACACATTCTTCACCTAACCACATTTATAAAAGAACTCTATTTATCCACCATAATCAAAGAAACCACAAAAAGAAAAATGCCATGCCACACAAGGGGAGTGGCAAAAAAGAAGGAAGAAATAAATATTTAAGAAAGTACCTAAAAACAAAGTTAAAAGAAAAGGATCTTCCAAAAAAATGTTAAAAAAATAACAGAAAATTCAAAGACAAATAGATGAGATAAAAAATAAGTATAAAAGAAGGAAACCAAAAGTATAGTGAAAAATGATATTTTATACAATTTCTTCTTATTTCTTATAACTTTTTTTATTTATCCTACTCATTACGCCCAAAAATAAATAAAATGATTTAACTTATAATCAACTGTTGATAAAAATATTTAAATATTAAACATGTAATTATAAAATTAATTCAACGAAAGCTTATTTAAGAATATGATATTTGTTAATTGAACAAATCAAAATTCAATTTAAATCAAATAATGCTAATCCCTGAATTTTACCTAGGATAAGATGTGAAAGTCAACTGAAATATTCCAACTATTATTTTCTCCTTGTGATCTTGTTATTTTCTAATAATAAAAAAATTGAAGACTTAACTATTAGGAATTAATTTGAAAAACATCAAAGAGGCAATGGAAGCAATTTAAAACTTTTTCTCAATTCCTAAGTTAGATCTTATTGACTAAAATAATCATACAAGCAAAGAATGGAGAAGGCTTACAAAGGGACTATACTTCTAGCTTTGTTGATTCATGATTCTTCAAGGATGAGTGATGCACTTCAAAGCTGCTCAGATGACCAGCCTCTTTTGGTGATCAGCACAAGCTTCTAAGCAAAGATCTCTTAAACAACTTTTAAGAGATTGAAGAGATATATGAGATTAAAGAGATATATAAGATTGAATGATAGTTCCAACAGGGGGAATAAATAAATTAATCCTATTGATTGATTCACCTAGGGATTTACTTCACAAGAGCATAAAAGTCATGGCTTGTCACCCCATACACATCTCTATCTATATATGTAGCCTTTTAATCAAAGTCCTTAAAAGTTTAGGAATTGTACAAAACCCTAGCATACATTAAGTTGGGCTTCTATTTTCCTAATTGGACTTTGATTAATTAAGATCTAATCCATGGATAATAAACTCATAATAGGTCGAATACTATAAGCCTGCTAGCTTTTAATTAATTAAGTCTTATTTAGGCCTTATATAAACTTAAACCTAATGCTTAAAGCTTCATTTTAATCTTCACTTAAAGCCTACTTGTGTATGACCTAAAAGGTTCTTAACATGTTGGCTGATGCAATGCTTATGCAACTACAACTAAGGCAGTGAACCTATCGATGCAGCCTAGCACAACAGCAAGTATTAAAAATATCATCCTTCAGGAAAGTGAAATCCTAGAGTTACTACTTCGTTCCTTGTTATCTAGCCTAAAATTAATAATGGAGGTTTCTAAATTTACTAATGACTAAAAGCTAATTCTGAATATACTGCGAGAATGAATGAGCAAAGAGAATAATTAAGACAAGAAAGCAAATCCAAAGAGGACCTAAACTAGTTAGCAACCAAACAAAGGATTATGCTACCCATGGACGGATTCTAAACTGAATTTGGTTTCTCTCTCGAGACAACCGAATTCTTAAACCTAAGAACCTAAAGTTGGAATCTCTTCCTAACAATTGATTATTAAGTTAGCCTTAAGCTTTAATTCACCTCTATTAAGCTGTGCTAATTCTTAATCTGACAAATTAATTAACCTTATCTCTAAGTGAAAATTAACTTGTTCTTGTAATTAAATTTCTAAACTCAATTAGAATTTCTCAATTGTTAAAAGAATTCTATGAACAGTAATCAATACATCCAATGTAACGAAAACTGAGTCTTTATTATTAATTGCAAAAAGAGTACAAGAAAAGAAACTTCAAACATTCTTAACAATTCAGTACAAAGCCAACATAGCAAGGAACCCCAATGGGTTTAATCAATCTAGCTACACATGTTCATGTTCAAAACAAATAGGAATTCAATTACAATGAAAGAATAAAGAATTTGAAACATATACACCTTTTCCTTGAATTGGATGATCAGCTCAAAGCCTTGATCTACACTACAATTGATCTCCAAAATACCTATTGATTTGCTCCAAAACTCCTCTTCAATCTTCAATCGAATCTCAATAGTCACGGATCTAACGTCAAAAGGTGAAACCAGTCTCTTGGAAGCCACCTCGGGATGTCTGAAACGTGTCTAGAAAAATTACAAGGGAAGATGAAGAGTCAAAATCGTCGATTTCCTTCGCTTTTTTGCTCGATCAATTTTATATTGTATGCAAATATGGGCATGTTCAAAGCCTATGTTCCTCAATATGGGCCGTATTGGTCTCCAAATGACAGAATGAACTGAATCGAGCAAGGGCGTGTTCTGGCCCATATTACCCACACGGGCCGTGTTTTGGGTCGTGTTACCTTCGAGAAACGTATTGCTTCAAAGTGCTTAAGCTACATGGCCTGAAATTTCTGCACGGGCTCAAACACAGGTTGTGTTGACTTACCAAAAGTAAAACCCAAGGTCAAACGCCTCTGATTACGTCTATTTTTGCCCGGAATTGATTTAAAATTGCTCGAACACTGATGATGGACCTATAAAATCTCCTGGAATATAAAAAGTCACAAAACACGGGTGATTTTGTAATAAAAACACAATAAATACTAAGAAAATGCACAATAACATGTAAGCAAATATGTGTAAAACTATGCACATCATTGGCAATGAATATAGATTTTGAATTAAACTCTTTTGCTTCAATGTTAATTATCTAATTAAGTTAATCCATATTCATAGATCAAGATTGACATCTAGCAATGCATCATGAATACCTAAATGTGTAAGAATGATAAAAGTGATTTAATCAACCTTTGCGTTGAGCAAACTTATAATGTAATTCAATCCTTGCATTGTACTTTTATCCCAATTGAATCATAGAGTATGGATGCAAGTGTCAACTTTATAGTTGGACCAATCATATTTGTTCTTGATAATTGCATGTAACATTTTACATAAGATCTATGAAACACTTTTCATAATCTTCATTCATACAACTTTGGCCAAGGATTTTTATGTTAATACATATCAAGAATCATCATATTAAGATCCCATGATATTTTACCTTGCCTAATGAATTTTTTATTAATAACTTATTATCTTCATATGACTCTTACTATACCCAATGAAAATTCCTTGAGTACTCCTTGAATAGGAGGACATAAGATAGTATCAAAGTATAGTAACCCTCATATAAGACAATATATTGTTATCTCAAGTCTAAGGATCACGTCCAACATGATTGCCGTATGAGTATTATCCATAGATACTTAGTGTAAATTCCATACAGACTACTTAGTAGGGTCATGTTCGATGAACTTGCTCTTCTAACAAGCACTTATATGCTTATCTGAAATCTCTACTGCTCAACTTTATGAGACAGATTGCTTACTTCATAAGTAAGTGATAGCACATTATAGTAGTCTTGAGCGTTTGATCAATATCCAACAATTAATATCTAATTCATGATTAAACATCGACTATGTATAAAGTTTAGGAACTTATGTAATGAGAATCTCATCATTATAAACTCGCATTATAATTTCTCTTATATTGCGTTTACATTCTATGATGTTCATCTCTAGCAGTTTGGATTATTCCTTGATAATACCACGACTACTCATATAATTAAGAGTCGAACAATGCCTTTAGTAAAATTATATGCCATCAATTGTGATGTATAAATTAATACAGATTATCTAACAACTCCATGTCTTTAAGACTTACTCTAACAATCTTCCACTTGCACTAAAGTATTATCAAAGCCATACTGAACTCTTTCTTGTGATGATCATGTTCTTGCTAGGTTAAACGGCTTTGTTGGAGGATCAACTTTGTTATCCTTAATGTTAAAGATCCAAATGTCTCTCATATATTGCCTCAAATATAATGAGATGTATTAGGCTCAATTTCTAAGAATGACCTTTTCGAAGCTCTTTTCAGAACTCATGCTTTCTTTTTAAAAATGAATTGAATCTATCTTTTAAGTTTATTCTATGTGATTCATAATCAAAATGTTGAATAACTATAAAGTCTAGTATATAACATTACATATGTACATAATAGAATATTATGCTCTCGCATAAATCATTATTTTAATAGCCTCTTTCTCAATAAGTGTTTATGGCAATATCATTGGAAAGAAATTTATCATGAGACATTGCCAAGAATCTATCTTTGGTTCTTCCATGTTAAACATCTTAACATATATGTTTATGTACATGAAGTTTAGAACATTCATACAGTTTGAAGCATCTATCTCTATAGATCTCAATCCTAGAAAGTAAACTGCATGTTCTAACCCTTTATGGATTTATAAGTCTTGGTAGACTCAGGATAAAATATTTGTCATTTTCTCTTTATTTATATGTCCACAACATACAATATCAGGAAATATTATATTCCTACTAACCCCTTCATATACACTTGTTTATTCTATTTGGATTAATATTTATAATTACATTACTAATCAACCCTTTAATTAAGTACGTAACTTATTAAATTTTCTTTGCTCAACCTTTGTGCAAAGACCTACATATTGATTTGTCTCAAAAAAACACTTGTACCTTAATGAATCCTATCCATTTAGATGGACTCACCACAGTCTTCACTTAGTTAAACAATATGGTATATAGAATAGAATTTGTTGGCTTGATTTCGACTCTAAGAATTAATGTCAGACATTAGTCTTAATTTAAAAGTCTCATTAATAATGAGATATGTTTTCATATTTCATACGAGATTCTATTTTTTTATAAATATGCTATCTGCTACTACATGCCGAAATAATGTATATGACTGGATTAAAGTTATGCATCTTATGCTAATCACCTTCAAGTTTTATTCCATTTTAATGCTAGTTTGTTTGTCTTGATCTCTATCAAGATCTACCAAACTCCCACTACTTCTTTCAGAAAACTTCTTTTCTAGAAGGATAGCATATCCTACATAAATGCTTTTGTTTCAAGAGTATGATAGTGTTGATATCCTAAAACCTTTTTGGATATCCTACAAATTAACATATATTAGAACAAGACTTTTATCTTTGTCTAACTGTTTATGTTTCTCTTAAACATCACATACTAGTCTATATCCTATACAGACATTACTATGATCATATCTTAAATGGAACATATCGGAGTTAATGGTTATAAGAGTATACAACTTATGTGAAGGCTTGCAACACTCTTTATTGATCTAACTATGTCTCACAAAGTTAGGTTTCATCATCTTATGCAACTTTATCACACTACAAAAAAACTGCTAGTTTACCGACGGAAAATTCCATCAGTAATGGATGGCAAACCATCAGTAAATACACATACCGACTAATTAGTATTAAAAAAGATCCGTTGGTAAATTTGTTGTCGATAATGATTTACGAACAGAAAATTGGCCGTCGATAAATTACCGACGGTATAAATCGTTGCTAAACTGTCAGAAAGGTTATCGGTAAAGTGTCTTCCTTGTTGTTAATTGGAGATAATTTACCGATGAATATGTTGTCAGAAATCCATCGGTAAGTCGGACATTTAGCAACAGTTTGTTCTTGACGTTAAATCCTTCGTATTTAATTATATTTTTTAAAAGAAAATAGCTAAAATTTGTTGATAATCAATAACTTATTGGTATTTATGACTATAATTTTATCGGTAATCTGTTGATAAGTTGCTGAATGTAAATAATAATAATTTATTTTAATTTTATGTACACCTGAGAATAATTAATCGTATATTAAAAAAGAATTGAGAAAACTAAACAAGCGTGTAAGACATAAATATTATAATGATATAAAAAAGGTAAGTATCAAAAGTTATAATACAGTCTAAATGTCAAAAATAAACTAATGAGTTGGTAACTCATCGTCACTTAGAGACTGGGGAGGGGTTGAGGCTGAGCTGAGCGCATCTCATGGATCTGATGGGCAAGGTCCTGCAAATGCTACTGCAAGTCTCAAATTTGCACATGTCTCTCTTCCTACCTGCCATGTGTAAAACCTACACACCTTTACATGATATATATCACATAAGTAAATTACATCAAAAGTAATTATTTAAAATTATAGTGTTACAAGCATGCACTATTAGAATTACAATCTTAATAAATAAATTGAACTAAATATAAGAAATACATAATCAAACTAATCACTATCGTCCTTGTCTTCATCTATATCTTCTGAATCCGACTCAAGTATTGGTTCATCTGAATCTTCATGTTCATCATTAACTAAATCAATAAATACTTCTTTAGCATCATTCAAACGCACACATTCATTAATGACTGTAAATGTTTCATTAATACGCAAATTCACTAGCTCATCTACTTGATAAGTTGTATCACCAATTGTTTGTGCCTCAATTTTAGTAGGAAATCGACAATCGACCTTGCTAGCCAGTCTGACTTATCCCCTATTAAGCTGGGATAAGGGACATAATAGACTTATGCAGCTTGCGTAGCAAAAATAAGTGGTTCATACTTATTAAGTCTGCGCCTTTTATTAACATCCACTAAAAGATATAATATATGCACCTACATCCGAACATTATCAGTAGGATCAAACCATTCACACTTGAAAAGTACAATTCATTTGATTGGGAGCCTTGGATATTCTAACCGCAGAATCTCTATTAATCGTCCATAATAGAAAATTTTTGTTTCATTGTAATTTGAGCCTTTTATACAAACTCCGCTGTTGGATGTTGATTTAATTGAACCATGAGCCTATGTATGGAATTTATAACCATTAACGAAATATACTGGATAAGATTCAACCATACGTAAAGGCCCTTTTGCAAGGTCTTGGATGAACTCGTTTCCAATATTGTGGCAAGCCTAAAAATGGCACAATAAATTTGATATTCAAATTATGGTGAAATAACATTTTGTTGTTTATAAAGTTTGGACTAGTTACTTACATAGCTCTCAAACCAGTCCACAAAATAATTGTCAAGCATCCCATCAAGCTCAGAATCAGTAATTTGAGGCGATGTTCTTTTCAACTCATCTGTAAATATGCTACATAATGAAAGAATATGTTAAACAACATAGTTGACATATGGAGAGGGAGGGAAAATGTTTTAAAAAAGATTAAACTTACTTGACATACAGATCAACCTCTTCATAATTCAATAAAATATAGGTTCGTGCAGCCTTATACTCAATGTCAGACATCCTCCTTGATTTTGCTCGCTCATAAGCATGACCAGGATGATTGTAAACCGAAAGAGTTTCTTCAACCTCTTCGACATCGCCACCATCATCATTACGAGGAACTCTCCAAAGTCTCGTGTACACATAGGACTCAAAATAATAAGAACAAAGAATAGACGCTTCTTCCACTAAGTATACATTACAAGTAGAAGCTTCCACTTTTGCCTTATTATTGAAATATTTTTCAAGTGTCCAAGAAATTGTTGGGATATAAACAATTCTACGTAAGTAACGAATTAAGACAAATTCCATAAAGATTACTTTGATCTTTATACCTTTCAAATGGATACATCCACCGATATTGCACCGAACTAGTGATTTTTGCCTCAAAAGCTAGAAGAGGTTCCATTGAGTCAAAGAAACCAGGAGGAAATATACCTTTCATTTTGCAAATAATAACTGGAATTTCTCGTTTAAGTCTTTCCATGTTTGTAACTATAATTTTTGTGGTTGTTAAGTCTTTGAAGAGAAGGCTCAAGTCTATCAATGCATGCCATACATTTGTTTGAGCTCACAAAAAGCAATAGGAATCAACCTCTGCATAAAAACATGGCAATCATGGCTTTTCATTCCAAGCATCTTCAATTTTCTCATTTCCATACATTGTCCCATATTCGACACATAACCATTAAGGAATTTAAAATTTTCCACCCACTCAAACAAAACTTTTTTCAATGATTTATCTAATGTGTAGCACGCTTTCGGATATTTCCCCTGTTGCTTTATTTTTCTCCAACTCAGGCCTTCTGCATAATTCTTCATGTCTTCTCTTGCCTTTACATTATCTTTAGTTTTCCCTTCAATGTTCAAAATAGTATTAAAAATATTCTCAAATACATTCTTCTTGATATGCATTACATCTAAGTTATGTCTAAAGAGGTTCGAACTCCAGTATGGCAAATTCTAGAAGATACTGCTTTTCTTCCAACCATAGTCCTTACCAATATGCCCATTTATCTCTTCGGCATCAAGTTCAATGACTTTTCTTAGTCCTAACTCCACTATCATTTATAATATTTCCTCACATGTTCTTAGTGGTGGTGCTGAAAACTCTGTTCTATTTTTTAGAAACCAGTTCTTATTCCTTCTGAAAGGATTATCAAAAGGTAGAAACTTACGGTGGTTGTCAAACCATGACATCTTCCTACCACTACTTAATGTCAATGCATGTGTATGTTCCATACAATAAGGGCAAGCTAGTTTTCTAGCCATGCTCTAACCAAAAAGCATTGAGTAAGTAGGAAAATCACTGATTGTGCACATGAGAGCTGCTCTCATTTGAAAATTCTACTTTCGGGAAACATCATACATTTCAACCCCAACATCCCATACATTGTTCAGTTCAGCAATTAATGGCTGAAAGAAAACATCGATTCCATTTTTAGGATTGTTAGGCCCAAGGATAATTACCGATAAAAACATGTAAGCCTCTTTCATACACATCCATTGAGGCAGATTGTAAAAGGTAACTATGACTAGCCATGAAGAATATTGTTGTTTTGACTAAATAAACAGTTGAAAACCATCAGTACGCAACCCCAGCCTCACATTGCAGCTCTAAGAAGCAAACCAAGGATGTGTTTAGGTGAAATGTTTCCATGCCTCAAAATCAGAAGGATGGCACATTATTCCATCTTTTTGACGATGCTTATCGTGCCATCTCATATGTCCGGCTGTAGTGTCCGAAGCATACAAACATTACAACCTCGGAGTTAAGGGAAAGTAATACATAAACCTAAAATGAAATATCTTTACCGTGCCTCACCGATCCCCTATTCCTTTTGGAGCAAGGCTGGTTACAGACTTTGCAACTACTCAAGTAACTATGACCTTCCCAGTATATTATATATCCATTCTTGCAACAATCTATTTTTTCTACTAGAAGACCTATACCCTTAACCAACTTCTTCATTTTGTAAAAACTATCTACCATATTATTGCCCTCTGGTAATGCTTTTTATGAACACTGAGTGAAGTCATCAAAACATCTCTCAAAAAAATGGTACTCCAACTTCATATGCAACAAACGTGCCACTGTTGACATCTGAGAATATTTATCACGTTTGTCCCATAATTTTTCATCAACAGCATTTAACATGTCATAAAATTTTTAAGCACTTGGATTAGGTGCTTCATCCATGCCCTCTATTTCCAACTCAAGGCCAAGTGCATTAAGAACCATTTGTCGATATGGATCAATAGGTGCTTCTGTATAAACCTCCACTAGTAAATGACAGTCCTTGGGATCATGTGATGTACTCACATATGGTTCTCCATGCTGATCCTGTACATAATAATATGCAATAAACCCCTTTCTAGACAAAGGCATGGTAACTACATCCAATTTTTGGAACTTCTGATTATGACACTTTTTACATGGACATCATATTTCAGTTGCATCATTCATGCTTGACCGATTACACGAAAAAGCGATAAATATTTCAACCCCTTCCATAGAATATTTGTTAATCATTCCATCAGTATTAAGCCTACTCTACATCCATTCCCAATACGAATTCATTTATAACTCCCGAGGACACATATAACTTATACCTTTAGTTCTCAATCATAATATACAGTTTATTAAAATAACTTGTTAACTCCTATAAGCATTCTATTTCTCAAAAAAAGCTACTGAAAATCCGGTAGCATCTCCCCTATAAAAAAACATCTACCCCATGTAAAGCAAGTCCATTTCCTATAATAATATATTATGCACTTCTAATATATTAAAAAATAAAGAGCCTATGCTTCCAATACTCCTCAGGCCACCAAATGCCCGGTATTATACAATAAATTTCTCCGACAATTAAATAAATAAAATAAAATCAGAAAATAAATGAGAAGTTATGCACTTCTTAAATATTCTTAAAAAGATTAAATGCTTGCACCTCCAATACTACTCGGGCCACCAAATGTTCGGCATTACACAATATATAAGACTCCCCGCCAATCAAATACATAAAATATAAGTAGACATCAATTTAAATAAAATTATGCATTTCTTAAATATTTAAAAAAAATTAAAAGTCTACGCCTCCAATACTCCTCGGGCCACTAAATGCCTGGCATTACACAATATATAAAATTCACCACCAAACAAATACATAAAATATAAGTACACATCAATTTAAATAAAATTACGCACTTTTTAAATATTTAAAAAATAATTTAAAAAAAAGCCTGCGCCTCCAATACTCCTCGGGACACCAAATGTCCAGCATCACACAAAAAATTTATCCACCAAATAAATAAATAAAATAAAATATAATTAGACATCAAAATAAAATTAAGCACTTCTTAAATGTATTTTGAAAAATTAAAAGCTTATGTCATTTATTGTGTAAATTTTTCTGACTAATTATTGAGTAACAAATTAGTTAATTTACACAATAAGTACCTTTTCTAACTATTTAATTTACTACCTTTTAAATTAAACATAATAAAATAATGAAATATTAATTTAATTAACTATTTAAATCAATATTTTTCTAACTATTTAACAATTATAATTGACTATATATTTATAAATATTTAATTTACTCTCTAATATATTTACAAAAATAGAATTATAATTACCTAACTTTTCTAACTACTTCATTATTTAATTTACTATTTACTTAATTTAATTTTTGATTTAACTAAAGCTAATATAAAATTAACTCTTAAATTACAATTACTAGATACATTAATTATTAGTATAACATAATTATAGTTACCTATTTGGTTATTTTGAATTAAATTAATAATTAATTTTTATGATGATAATTATCTAACTTTTCTAACTTTACTATCTAAATTAATATAAAACATATAATATAAAAGAAACATAAAAGTTTAAAAGGTACAAGAAAATATAAAAAACGAAGCATATAAAAAAAATAAAATCAAATATAAAAACTAGAAAATTTAGAAAATTTTAAAAAAATACATAAAATATTAAAAACTTAAAATTTTAAAAAAATAAAAATAAAATATAAAAAATAGTAAATAATAAATTAACAGAAAATAAAAATAATAAAAACACTTATTTCTCCATCAACGGTGGGTGGTGGCCTGAGGCGGCGAGACAACAGTGGCGGCGGCAGTGAGGCGGCGGTACAAAGGAGGGAGGGGAGGGCAAGAAGGGAGGAAGGAATGAAGGAGAGAGGGGAGGATAGGAGGGAGGAGGGGGAGGCTATTGTGTTCCTTATTTTAAGGGAGTTAGATTAACTCCTCAAATGTAAGGCACGATGGAAACGCACTGTTTCATTTAAGTAATTTACCAACGAAACAATCTATCAATAAATAGCTTAAATAAAATGTTGCATTAAATGATCTTTACACTTACCGACTAAACAATCTCTCGATAAATTACTTCCACGTAACGCTTTGTTTCGTTTAAGCAATTTACCGATGAGATAATCCGTTGGTAAATTAGCAACTCTCTTAGTTATCGTTAAATTAATTAAAAGTTGTTGCTATTTCTAAAGCCACATTCGTGCCATAATTTACCGACAGATTAGGGAAACTATCGGTAATGGTAACTGGTGAACCATCCTTATTCCATCGATGTAGCTGCTGCCAATTTTTGCCACTATATTTACCGACGGATTCCTTCTGTCGGTAAACCATTAGAAATATTTCGGTACTTGGCTAAGATTACATATTATTGATAATCCGTCAGTAATCCGATAGTATTTTGTGACGGTCAAAAAATCCGTCAGTAAATGCCTTGGTAAACTGTCTTGTTTTTGTAGTGTCAAGTTGAGTAATTGTAAATTTTAGACATTCTAGTGATGTTCCAAGTATTCATATTATGATTTAATCTTTGATATAATACTTATCATAACTCTTCTAAAAGCAAGCATACATCCTTTGTATAGGTTAAGAATTTAGCATATGTGTCTTTCTCAAAGGCAACTTGATTATAATATTAATCCAATAAGATTTATAAGTTACATAACTTGTTTATGTTACTTATTTGTCTTAATATCAATAATTTAGGATCACTACAGACTTTTCGCAATAAGGTTTTATTATCTTACTTTCATACAAGCTTTTATATGATATTCTAGAAAAATAAATAATTTAACTAAACAAGGCAACAATTGCCTAATATTATTAAAAAAAATAATAACACTTATTGTTCTAGAAAAATAATTAATAATAATTATTAAATTCGAAATAAGAAAAACAAAACTCATAACTAAATTAAACGGCAACAATTGCCTTCAAGCTAGTCTATTCCTTCTTTTTATTATTAGAAGCTTGGTTTTGCTTGTTATCCTTCAAAGTAGTAAGATAAACCTTGCAGTTCCTTCTCCAATATCCTTCTTATTTGAGATAACTATGAGAAACGGTTTCGGGCGCGTACCCAAGTTTCTTTAGCGACTACGACACTATAAGGCTTTTCAACCTAATCGGGAACATGCTAACTAGTCATTGAGACTAGCGCGAAGATGGGAGTTTCCACCCAAGTAATCACCGGGACACTTTTACTAATGAGTAGCATTTGTCTTATTCCATAAGGAAGCTTACACCATAAAATCCAAAGATGAATCTGGAAGTCAACTTCCTTGTTTGTGTATATTAATCTTTAATTTTATTGTTTAACAAATTATTCTCTATAAATGCAAGCAATTTATGTATAAATACAAGTAATTTATACACAGGCATACCAAATAACACACATAATACACCTAAATCTAACCCATTTTTTAAGCCTAACCCGCATTTTAGTTATAAGCCTAGTTTACTAATTAAATATGTGTATAGTCCACCTAGTCTAGGCCAATTACATATTATGCTTTTGATTTCCAACCTTTAGACCTAATGGACTACTTATTGTGATAAGGCTCGTTCATTGTGATCCTAATTCTAATTAAGTCCAATCCTAACTAAAGCATGCCAAGGCCTGCTAAGTCTACTTACATTTTAGGATTTTAGGCCTAGTTAATGCTGATTAGCCTATTAGACCACCATATTCATGTTAGATCCAGTTTTAACCCTAAGTCTCTTTGGCCCATTTCAATAATTAATCATACAATAAGAAAAAATAAACCAAATAGAAAGTAGAAAGTAAACCTAACTATTATAACTCGGCCTACAACTACAATTACGAAAGAAAAAGACCTAAAAACTATACATAACGTCGAAATACATTAAAAATCGTCAAAACATAAAAAGAATGGAGGCTGGCCTTGCACAACCGATTGGCTCTAGGGTTCCAAGGTAGCCTTTCATCGATTATTTAGTGTATTTTACATCCCTAGAGCCGAATTTCACATAAACAGATAAAGAAATCAATTAGTTATGAAGGAGAATAGAATAAGAACCCCAAAACTGATAAAAACCCTAGAAAACTAGAAGTACAGTAAACGAATAAATAGCAAATTAATTATGCAATCATATTAAAAATGTTTAATTACCTAATCATAATGGAAATATAATCTAAACCTTAATCTTATTTCATGTTTCTAATTAGATCTCACACCCTAATTGGCAAAATTATCATATTCAAAACCCTAGAGTTCTCATTATGGAATTCAAAACCCAATTAATATGTACATTCACAAAAACCCTAATCTAATCATTACTGATCATAAATCATAATCTTAATCATGTTTCTAACAATAAATAATAAAAGAAATTAAAAAAGGAACGAAGGAACCAATTTTATAATGATGATGATGAATGCATGATTGAAAGAACCCTCAGGTTGTCACTATAGTTGATAGATCTACGAGTCTTAGGTGATGAGGATGCAGTTGAGTCAAAGAACGAGTAGGAATCAAGTGTTGGATCTGGTGTAGAGAGATCTTATGTTGATTTAGAAAATAGGTTTCCAATTCTTTCTTCAGTGACATCTTTCTAAAAACCGTTCTTTCTTAGTGGCTTGAATCTTCTATTGTCAAATAAGAACGACAGTCTTTTTCTTTGTTTTCTCTCTAGTTTTTCTCTATGTATTTTCTTTCTCAGTATTTCTCAAGTGTCGTTGTCACTTATTGCCAAATTTTAATTCTTGATTGTTAACTCTAACCCTAATCACCTCTTTCTATTTATAGAGATAGGGTTTCAAGGGAGACCCTAAGGGTGACACAGATTTCAAAATAATCTAATAAATATCAAGTTTAAATTCTTTAAATTTAAATAGTTATCAATAACAATCATAATTCTAGAATATGTGTTTAGACGTAAAATCGACGAGAAAAATGACATTGGACATTGCCTGCTTGGGTTGAGGACTTCGCCTACTTGGGTTGAGGATTTCACTGCTTGGACTGAAGACTTCGCCTGCTTAGATTGAGGACTTCGCCTGCTTAAATTGAGGACTTCGCCTCCTTAGATTGAGGACTTCACCTACTTTAATTGAGGACTTTGCCCATTTTGATTGAAGGACTATGCATGTTCGATTCAGGAACCATGCCGGTTGATTCGGGAACCACGCCCGATGATTTAGGGGTCATGCTCGTTGATTTGGGAACCACGTCCGCTGATTTAGGGACCACGCCCACTGATTTGGGAACCACGCCCGTTGATTTTGTACTTATAGAGACTTTGCTCTAGCTTCTTGATTACTTCTCACTTTGGGATGCAATTATGTTGTAATTTTTGTTTCGACTTGTGATTTGGCATGTTGTTTACTCTCTTGGATAACTTCAGCTTCGGGATGTGAATTGATGATCTTCCACTGGTTGTATTCTACTCTTGGATGATGATTATTCTGCTTCAGGATATAAAATAATGATCTTCAACTTTGGAAAGTAAGCTTAATAATCTCCGCTTTGGGAAGTAAATTGATGCATCTGCCGCTTCGAAATGTAAACTTGAGTGCAGTTTGAGCGCTTTATTTCTTTTTGAACTTATTTTTATTTTCTTGTTACAAGTTAGTGATATATACACAAGTATACATATAGATCTCATCAAGCAAAAGTGGTGAAGGTATATGATATGCATGTTATGTATGACATATAATGAATTTCTAAAAATCATCCTTTAGTTTGGACAGAGGCATTCCAATGCTCATCAAAAAAAGATTAACACTTTGACAAGTACGTTGTTTACTCTTCAGTCACAGGGCAAGGAGCCAAATGGTTGATAGAAACTGATGAAAATGATGATGCGCATAAAAAATCTGAAAGTAATGGTGACTACAAGAAGTGCAGATCTAGAGATAACTCAAGCATGCAAGGACTGAATCATTTTGCCTTAGAGCTATACTAATACTTGTGCAATGAAAGTTGGCTTCACGACAATCTCATGCAGATAACAACCAAATCTCTTTTCTTTTCTTACTTTTACACCCTGACTTTTGCCTAAGCCGCCCTTTCAGATTTTTAACTTAGTAGGTTTTTGAATTAATTTTTTTCTAAGCTACCCTTTCGGGTTTTCAACTTAGTAGACTTTATTTTTTCCTAAGCTGCCCTTTCGGGTTTTCTACTTAGCATATTATTTTCTTTATACTTTTCTTTATTTTCTAACTAGTGGTAGTTTTAAGAGACATTACCAAGTATGAGCCAAAGTATTTACGAACTCGCATTACTATCAAGCAAGGAGCTGACTTCACTAGTAAGGACTAAGTTGACTAGATGAAGTGCCTGCCAGACACCCTTATCTGATGGATATGCCCTTGGTGGAAGATCTAACATATCACTCTTTGAATATACGTGGCATGTGTTCTTTTGCCAGGACTTTGAGAGTCTACTTTCTATACCCCATCTGAGCTCTAGAGTCAATAGCTTATTCTAGAATACTCGCTTGTCGACAATAGCTTATTCTAGAATACCCACTTGACTTTGAAGGTTTCCTACGGAGGTATGATTCTTAGGCAAGATTGACAGGTTGTGGCTCGCTGATTAAGTGAGCGTGATGTCACGATTGATGAAGTGCTACAAATTCTTGGATTTTCCCATGAAAAACATAAGAACAAAAGTCGAAGAGAAAATGATCTTACTTCTATTTAGATCTCATAGACTCTGCTTCTTATTTTGTTTTCTCCTTGTGGCAGTGCATAAGCAATAAAAATTAATGTGCAAGTTTGACAAAAATTTTAATCAAATTTTGTTCATTTAATCTGTGCGCAAACGAGTATATTTTCTATTTTACATAATACTACTCTTGTTATCAACTAGTCCATTTGGATTTTCTACGCAACTACTTTTTCTCTCACCTTTTATTTCTTTAACTTTTGCCTGACTAGCTTATACAGGTCCTCTAGTAAGCATGATACGTCTTTCTATATATATATTTTTTTAAAGAAAGTATTTGAAATTTATGAACTTATTGCCCCGAGATTTGAACTCCTTCTAACATCTTCGACCTTAATTTTTTTTCTTTAATTTTGAAGTTTTCCAGGTTGATCTAAATTTCGTTTTAGAGTCAAATATAATAGGCCTTGCATATTTTAGGATTAGAGAAATAATCTTTAATCTCTTCTAATCTTCGAGGGATCCCTACTTCAAGGTTGTTATCTGATGGGGGATGAATTTGGCCTTTTTGCTTGCCCCTAGTATGTTGAATAATTCTATTACCTTGAATTCAATCATGCGTATCAAATACTCTCTTTCTTTTTCTTTCTCTTTCCTCTTTTTTTCCTTTTGTTCTCTCACTTTTCTCTCTTCAAGAGTTATATTATGTGAAATGTCAAATATACTCATGTACCTAGGATTGTCATTTATGCTCAAATTAAATAAATCAATTCAAATAGAATTAATGTCAAATATACTCATGTAATAATAATTGTCATACAAGACTATTAAGATAAACATCATAAAACAAGCAAAAATCAAAGTTATATCATTGATCCAAAAAGCATAATAAATCAAGAGCTGAATCTTATGAAGCTTCATCATCTTTAGATGGTAGCTTTTCAAACTCTGCAGCCTCAAAGTTTCCATGCTCCAACCAGCTTTAGCATTTTTAATTTCTTCTATTTGTAAGCCTCATCGTACAAGCCTGCCAAGGTCTTGGGATTCATCATTTGCAGCTTTTCCACCCATAATGGGAGTACATATCGAACTACCATTCGAACTTGATGCTTCTCAGAAGGCTTGTTCTTTATTAGAACTGCTTTATCCCTTCATCTAGTTAAGAAGTCAGAAAAGGATTCATTAGGCTTTTGCTTCGTCGATTCCAAATCTCTTATAGAGACTTCTAGGTGAGCGTTATAGTCATATTGCTGCACAAAAGCATCGCAAAGCTTTTTCCAATCAGACTTGATGGACCTTTCCAACCTATAGTACTAGTTCACAGCTAGCCCTTCTAATAACAGTACAAACAAGTTGATGATTTGGGTCTTAGCCAAACGAGTAGTACTCATGATAATAGCATATCGCTTCAAGTGCACCTTTGGATCTCCGGTTCCATTAAACTTCTACATTTCAGGCATACGAAATTTGGGAGGTAACTTTTCTTCTCCAATCAGCATCAGTTCATCTAAATCAAAGGTTGAATCTAAACCTTGATCTCTTAGCATGTCTAGTATCTTGTCGAGCCTTTTAGTCAGACTATGCAGAATCTCATATTCCATAACAGCTTTTGCAGTAAGAGCAGACTCTTTCTTAGCTTGTTCTAGCATGTAATCATCTAAGTTCCACAGGTGCTCACCACGTGCTTCCACATTATGAGTAGTAGCAGTAGTAGTTGCAAGGGCAGTAGCAGTCTTTTGGATATTCTGTTTCCCAAAAATCTCAGCCAAAGCTTGCTGGAGTTCCTCTCAGATCACAATTTTTAGGTCAGCCATGATTGCAGTCTTGATAGCATCAATGTCTTACTCGTGGGCTATCTTTGAAAGTAGTGGACTTCTTGGGCTTTTGTCTAGTATTGCCTCGATTGCTGGTGAAATGGGTCCTCTTGACACCTTTCTTGTCTTATCCAAACTAAGGATGCTAATCTAAAATGGCTTCAAAATAAGGAGTTAGTATGATGCATGAAATGCATAGTATGCATGATGCACATGTAATGCACAAGGACAAAGAAAAAAGGGTTAGCACACACATTAGTATACAAAGCATCCTTCCAAACTTATTACTCCCATACACTATTCAGGGTGAGTCTTTCTTTCCTAGGATTTTGGGTATGGGCTTTCTACCAACAGAGGATAGTAGGCCCAATGCGTATGCCATAGGCTCTCAAAGTAGATTAAAATAAACAAAGTGATGTTTCTCAATATAAGCATAAAAGCCTGCATATTTTGGGCCTACAGCCCGGTTCCACATTTCTGAGCCAAGGCCTTTCAATACTTGGGCTTAAAATACTTACAAGGAAAAACATCTCATATAGCAAGCAACAGGTTTCCTGAGGGAGATTACTACGGTCATTACAATGAGCTGAGTCTTGGGTAAGGATAAAAGGCTCCCACAAGTAAAAGGTGTTCTTTCTTGGCTCGTCTCCCCACTCGAGGATCTATACGAAGAAAGGAAATTCACTCATTACTTGTGAGTGATAGTAGCCAGTGTCGTAATTCTAGGATTTGAGTAGAACTAAAGAACCGCTAGCCAACGCCATTAGGGCTATAGGGACGAAAGTGTACAGTGTATGAAAGTGTAGTGATGCAAGAATAATCTGTTAATAATAAAATTAAAGAAAAACATACACTAGAATGAGTTTCTCGTATACCCAGTGGAGTCGCTACTATAGGCGGTGTTTTCGGGCGTGCACCTAAGTGTCTTTCGCCACTACGACACTATAAGGCTTTTCAACCTAATCGGAAACACACTAACTAGTCATTTAGACTAGCGCGAAGATGGGAGTCACCACCCAGGTAATTATCAGAATACTTTTACTCATGAGTGGCGCTTCTTAGATTCCATAAGGCATGTTAGACCAGAAAATTCAGAGATGGATCTGGAAGCTAACTTCCTAATTTGTATATATTAGTCTTTAATTTTATTGTTTAACAAATTATTCCCTATAAATGCAAGCAAATTATACATAGGAATACCAAATAACACACATAATACACCTAAATCTAACCCATTTTATTCAAGCTCAACCCGTATTAGAGTTGTTAGCCTAATTTACTAATTAATTATGTGTATAGCCCACCTAGTCTAGCCCAATTACATATTATGCTTTTCATTTCCAGCCTTTAGACCTAATGGATTGCTTATTATGATAAGGCTTGTTCATTGTGATCCTAATTCTAATTAAGCCCAATCCTAACTAAAGCATGCCAAGGCCTGCTAAGTCTACTTACATTTTAGGGTTTTTGGCCTAGTTAATATTGATTAGCCTATTAGACTACCATATTCATATTGGATCCAGTTTTAACCCTAAGTCTATGTGGCCCATTTTAATTAATCAATCACATTAACATGTATTTAATTAATCATACAATAAGAAAAAATAAACCAAATAAAAAATATAAAGTAAACCTAATTATTACAACTCGGCCTACAACTACGATTGTGAGAGAAAAAGACCTAACAACTGTACAAAACGCCGAAATACATCAAAAATTGTCCAAAACAATGGAGACTGGCCTTGCACAAAGAGCCGATTGGCTCAACACAGAGCTAATTGGATCTGCACTGAGCCGATTAGCTCTAGCATTCAAAGCTGGTCTTTTATTAATTCTTTAGTGTATTTTGCATCTCCAGAGCTGAATTTCACATGCATAGACAAAGAAATCAATTAGATATGGAAGAAAATAAAATAAATACATTAAAATAAAAATAATACGAGTTAATTGAATGGTTAAAACCCTAAAACTGATAAAAACTCTAACAAACTAGAAGTACAGTAAACAAACAAATAGCAATTTAATCATGCAATCATATTAAACATGTTTAATTACCTAATCATAATGAAAATATAATCTAAACCTTAATCCTATGGCATGTTTCTAATCAGATCCAAATCCCTAATTGGCAAAATCATCATATTCAAAACCCTAGAGTTCTTATTACCAAATTCAAAATCCAATTAACATGCACATTCACAAAAACCATAATCGAATCATATTGATCACAAATCATAATCCTAATCATGTTTCTAAAAAAATAACAAAGAAATAAGAAAAGGAACGGAGGAACCAATTTTATGATGATGGTGAATGCATCTTTGAAGGAACCCACAGGTTATCACCGTAGTTGATAGATCTATGAGTCTCAGATGATGAAAATGCATTTGAGTCAAAAGACTGGGTGGGAGTCCAGTGCTAGATCTGGTATAGAGAAATCTTCTATCAATTTAAAGAATAAGTTTCCAAAAATGGTTCTTGTTTTAGTGGCTTCTTTCTAAAAACTTTCTTTCTTAATGGCTTGATTCTTCTGTTGTAAAATAAGAACGATTGTCTTTTTCTTTCTTTCCTCTCTAGTTTTTCTCTATGTGTTCTCTTTCTTAGTATTTGTCAAGTGTCGTTGTCACATCGGATTGCAAAAGCCCAATCAGCTCTATGTAGAGGAAGTTTGAAAACATCTAATTAGGTCCCTGAATTTTTAAAAACTGATGTAACTTTCATCATATGACTTTTCATTTTTCCCTCGATATCTAGATCTGGAAAAGGGGTGTTGACAGTTCCCATAATGGTGATACTTTCCTTTATCCTTATTGACACCTCCATTAGCCTTTAAGGCTTTCTTGGGCTTTTGGACTTTCTTTCCCTTCTTTTTAGACTTACTCTTAGCAACCTTAGAAGATTCTATCATTAGAAGAACTCCATTTTTCTTCTTTATAGGGTCCTCCCCAATCTTTGACATATTAATAAGTTCAGGTATCGTAGTATCCAACTTATTTATATGAAAGTTTATAACAAACTATGAATAACTATTTAGTAGAAATTGCAAAATTAAATCTATACTTAATTTATGGTCCATCACAAAATTAAGACGTCCTAGATATTCAATATATCTAAGCATCTTTAATCTATGTGTATTCATAGATCCACCTTCGGCCATCTTACATTGAAACAATTCCTTTGAGGTCTCATCATTTCCTTGACTACTCATCAAACATTTCCTTTAAATGTAAGATAATGGTTTAAGCATCCATATTCTCATCTTATGTTTATAGTTTAGAAGTCATACTTTCTAATATCGCACAAATAACTTGGTCATCATCCCCTTGATGCTTACTCTTGCAACACCTCCTAGATGTGTGTCTAGCGTATAAACCTTCTTTTCTTTTTTTTAGAACAATTCTGGCATTACGATGTCAATCAAGAAAGTTTCGTCCGGTAAGCTTGTTGGTGTCAAGAATACTATGCTAAGATAGAGTGTCACTCATCTTTTCTTACAACTTCCAATAAAAAGATAATGAATATAAGTTAATTTATACAATTAACTAATAAAGGTCTTACAACTAGTTACTTAACTCCCATTATTTTTTGATACAAATTAATAGCCCTCACTATTAATTTGAGATTTTATCGATTAGGCTACCCTAGTGGGTTAGAATCCCATCTACACTAATATAACCTTGAGTATGCCCAAAAATCATATTAAATTAAATTAGATTAACAACTATTTGTCAATTATATCTCTATACAACTTCTAGATCAAATAGGTGACAACAACATTTATCTAAACATATTTTTTGATATTTCAAACGTCATATATGTTTCATCTAATTAATGCCTCTACCTTCATATAATCATTAGTTTACCCATCTGAATTATATAAGATAATTAAGTAAGACCCATCAATTAAAATAGAGAGCATGATCACGTAATAGGTAACCTAGGGTATGCCAACAAATTAGCCAATGAACAAAGGTCTCATTCCTAATTTAATTATGGAAGGCAACTTAATCATATTCTTAACATATGACTTAATATTGTATGAGGGATTTATTATTAAGTGATAATTAAGATCTCATACTTTGCACGAACATGCAAATATTGAATATAAAGGCAAAGCATGATCATGCATATATCATACATCACATACATAATATAAGATAAACATGTCAAATTATGGACTTTCTAAACTAGTTATCTCAAGCAATCAAAGATAACTAGATGATCAAATCCTAGATATTGCCTTCACGATCTCTAAGTCTTAAGCAATATCCCTTCATCTTCATTTGGCATCATATCACCATCCAGATTACAAAATAAAATTCTATCTAACTAATCTAAAACTATATAAGATTTACATAAGATTTAGAGAAACCTTGAGTTGCATTCAAGGAGAATTAGATGATAAAAGAATTTTACAACCTAGAGAAAATTAGAGAAAGGCAAGGAACGCAATCCTTAATTTCAAAGTACCAATTTACAACATTTAACCATTCAACACAATCACATTGGTCTTTATAGTCCATAACCATCCATCATACCAAACATAATCATATAAAGCATAAAAGAAATCGAGATAGCATAATTCAAGTTATTTGATCATTGCATGTAATTAAAACTAAATGGATATGAGAATCAAAATAATTAAATCATATTCAAAAATAAAATTCTCCTTATTTTATAGTGTAATTTTCGGCTAAAATAAAATTTAGGACATAAAGTCAACCTTTGACTAAACAGACTTTACTACTTTAGTCATACTAGGAAACCAAGATTTAATTTTAGTTGTAATAAGTTGTAGAGAATCAGAATTAATTAAATCATATTTAATTAATAACTAATTTTTTATAAAATATCCTTAATTTTAATTTTATGTTCTTTTTAAGGCACAAAGTCAAACATTAAGACATAAAGTCAAACTTATGTCTTAATTAAGAAACAACCTAATCATACTGGGATACTAACACATGAGTCCTAGGATAATTAGGATTGGTGAAAATTTTAATTAATTTAATCAAATTTAAAAATAAAAATTCTCTTTTAATCCTTGTGATTTTAGGCTATATGTAAATTTAGGACATGAGTCAAACTCTTGTCTTAATCTAGACAACTATATAGTCCAACTAGGGTTCTAAAATTATATATTCTTATCCTAAAGGACTAATAGTACTTATATTAATTAAAATAAACTTTTAATTAATCTCCTAATCATATTAGGACAAGTAATTATAATCCTAGGACAACTAGGATATATCTTAAGACAAGGAATCACATACCAACTAGGATAAGGAAATCCTTATCCTTATCTAGAATCCCTATAAAGAAGGAAACTCCTTATTTAACAAGAATTAAAGCTCTAACAAGGCTAATTAATCACATTAATTCTAGAATTAATTGAGTCTATTAAGATTCACCAAGATCCATCATCAAGAAATCAAATTTTCTTTCAAATAATTTAAGATTATCAAGATTCAAATGGCAATCATCAAGAAATTAGGCAACTATACAAGGAACATGATCAAGATTTAAATCAACCTTCAAGATTGCTTTAAGAACTCATCTTATGCATAATCTAGATCTGACGTTCTTCCTTAAAAGGCTTACCATTAGGTCAAGAACACATGCATATGCCAAATTCGTCAAGCAAACCTACACTATGTGTATAACTCATCAAATCAACACTTGATATATATGTAGTGTGCATATATGGTGTCAGAATCGAATTTTTTAATTAATAATTGATATTCATTAGCATGTCATTAAACATGTCATTTGTATCATAATTATGTATGACCTATTTTATTATATTATGTGGTAGATAAATAAATTATTTAGTTAAATATTGATTTAATTGAAAAGTAATGATTTAGGACTAAATTGGGAAGTTAGAAAGAAAGAGGATTAAACTGTAAAGTTCTTATTTTTAAACCGACTTACCACCTCTTCATTTCTTCATTTCTTCATTTCTACTTATACATCTCGTAGACTCTTTTTCTTTGTCTCTCTCATTCTTCTCCTTCTTCTTCAAACCTTTCATTTAAATTTTGATTTCCTAATCAAATTCTACAAATTTTTAGTAAGTGACAATCTATTTATTCTCATAAGTTTGAAGGTTTTGGGCTTTCATAATTAAGGGAAATAAAGGTGAGTAACTTTAATTTCTTTATTTTGCTGTAAATCAGAATTAATGATCTAAAATTATTGATGATTATGTGTTTTGGAATTGTTTTAATCAAGAGTGAACATGCTATTACTTGTGATCTTGAAGCTGAAATTTCTGGGCAGAATTTTTCACCTTTGATTTCGTGACCTTAGAAGCTTAATTTCAAAAATCTATAAACATGAAAGTTGTAGGTATATGTCTCAGGAATATTGCTGTAAAATGGTTTTGCAAAACGTTGAGTGAGTATGAACTTATAAGGTCACGAATTGCTGCTGCTCTGTTTGTGGTTCAGCAGATGACCTAGTTTTGTGCTGAATGTTTGGGGAACTTAGAGGCTGAACCAGACAAAGAGTTAAACATTACAGTTGTTCATTTATGTGTCTAGTATATGTCTGTGAAATTTCATAATTTTTGGTTAAGTATATCATGAGATATATTGAGCTGAATATGGCCGGCTCGAAACTGTTTTAAGCAGAAATCAGACTTAGGATTCATAAATTTGTTACAATTTTTGTGTTTCACAACTTAAGCTAGAGAACTACAAATTGAGTAAAATTAGTGTCTATAGAAACTTCAGGATGTTAAATTTATGACTGCAGAGTTTCATCAGAAAATTTATTCATTTGGCTGGTCATTTAATAGAAAACTTTTTACTATTCTGTTTCAATAGAAATTGGAGCAGTTGTATTGAAATTGCCATAACTATTTTTATACAAATGATTTTGAAGTGATTTTTTCTACTATGGTTTCTATAAAAATGGATGTTTAATTCTAGAAAAGATGGGATTTTTATTAATTTTACATAAGTTTTGGTATAATTTCTAAATCAATACCTACAAGCTGCCTACATCAATAAATATGTTGATTCATTGTCATTCATCTCATGCATCATATTAACATCAAGAATAGATGTTATTTTATTGAAATGTGATATTTTATGGATATTAAAGATATGTATATTTATGCCTTATGATTGAATTGTATTTGTATTGAATATGTAAATAGGTTCGTCCAAAGGCAAGGAAGTGGTAAGAGAAAAAGAATAGGATTACTTTGTTATCCTATAAATTTTGGTAAGTATTCAATAGACTAAACTATGTATATATTGAGTAGGAATTGCCATATTTGATTACTTGATATTCTCTTGGTTGACTGAGTTGGTATTGTTTATGTTCTTGGCTTATTGTGAAGTGAATTGATTGTGATGTGTTATGAAGTGAATTGATTGTGATTAAGAATTGATGACTCTTGAATTGATATTGTGGGTTCGGGAAAGCTGAGCCGGGCGGATAGCTACCCGAGTATGTGAGATGGCAAGACTGAGCCGAGCAGATAGTCATGTCAAGTGACCATTGAAATGTGAAAAATGTGAGAAAATGTGAGGATGAGTCATCTGATCCTAATTTGATGGAAATAATATGCAATTGAATTATTTGACTTGGTTGAGTTTGAGATTATTTGCGATTATGTGGGATGAAATTATTTGTTTATGAGAATAATTGAAATGGCTGATTTTGTGATTGTTAGTTAAATGCTGGTATAATTTTCTCTGTTTTGAGTTGATAATTCTTGCCTAATATACTATAGTTTAGTAAATTAAATGGTTATTTTGAGTCGCCAGCTCATTTCTTGGCAATTTTTTCTAGATTAGTGCAGTTGTAGATAGCCTTAGTTGTGCATTGCTCTCTTTGCATCAATCAACATTATCAGGTGGGCCAGAGGAGTTATCTCAAGCATTGGGGCATTTTGGGTATTTGTGTGAATTAAACTAATATATAAGTATTCCTTATGTATATTAAGTGTGTTATGCCACTTAAATTGTATGAATGTATATTGTAACTAAATAATAAATTATGTTTATAAAGTTAATTATATATATTGCTATACAATTAGATGTTTTGGGTGTTACCGTTTTTGGTATCAGAGCGGGAATTAGACCGCTGGGACATAAGTATGAGTACTTATCTTTGTTTTTATGTTATGTTATATAAAGGTGTGTATATGTTGTGATATGTTAAAGTGAGTTGGAATTTTTAATATATTCTAATGTGTTAAATGCTTCTGTGATTGAATTGATGGGAATAAAGGGGATTAAGAATATAACATGCAAGCATATAGTAATTATACACAAAGCATTCGTTGTTGTAAAGTTTGTTAATGATATAGTCATGGATGAGCAGTCCACTGGCCCAGTAGGTTCACATGAGTTAGTTCTTGCACATCATACTGAACAAGAATAGATGAATGAAAATGAACCATCACAAGGAAGAGCTGAAGGGTATGCTCAGCAAATAGCTGAAGAGTTAAGAAGGTTATCTCAACAACAACAACCACCACCTCCACTAAACATACCTGCATTGGATGCAAACTTTGGAAAGTTAAGAAAGCATGGGGGAAAAGAGTTTGAGGTGACAACTGATCCAATTGTAGCAGAGGAATGGCTAAAGTCTATTGAAGGTTTGTTTACACAATTTAATACCCAACCGACAACCCAAATGAAAGTGAGGTATGCAACCTCATTATTTCTTAAAGATGCTAGAAACTGGTGGGAGACAATCCCAGTAGCTAGACACAACCATTGACCATGACATGGGAAGAAATCTTAAAGGAGTTTAAGGTGAAGTATATGCCATCAATATATCAAGAGAGGAAGAAACTTGAATTCCTTAAATTGAAATAAAATGAGATGTCTGTTGCTGACTATGAATTATAATTTACAAGGTTATCCAGGTATGCACTAGAGGAAGTGGCAACTGATGAACTGAAGAGAAATAAATTTGAGAGGGGTTTGAGATTGGAGATACGTGAAAAGTTGACAGTGCAACCACCTACCTTTATTGCTTTATTGGAAGCTGTAACAAGATAGAAGAACTATTCTTAGAAAGAAATATATTAGAAGCAAAGAAAAAGAAGACAATTGGGACATTTACTCCATCTTTTCCTAGAGGTACCTTATTTACACCTAGGGGAAGATCAGGAAGTCAATGAGGAGGTTTTAGAGGAAGGGGTAGTTATTAGTTTATAGGGCCAAGTACTATGACTTCGGGTAGAAGTGGTGGATCAGTGAACGTGCGAGGTAATTCTGGCTTTACAGGTAGAGGATATAGACCTATTTATGGCACTTGTGGAAGGACCCATTCAAGAGAGTGTTAGGGACCGAGAGTGCAGGCTTGTTAGAGGAGCATCTAGTACCTACCATTCAGGAGGACAGAGTAGTGTTGGGGATAATGTAGTACCTACAATGACTGGTCGTGGAAAAGGTAGGGGAGGTAGAAATGGAACTACATCAGCATATGTCCATACTGAAGATGCGAACCAGTCCTTACCGTAGGCAAGAGTGTATGCTGTTACGAGGCAGGAAGCAGCTACTTCTCTAGAGATAGTAACTGGTATAACTCCTATTTGTGGGCATGATGCAGATGTGTTAGTTGACCCCAGATCTACATGTTCATTCATTTCATATGATTTTGAATTGAATCTTTAAGACATGACATTTGTGTTTCGATGCCTGCTGGAGGAGTAATAATGGTGAATACTATAGTGAGGGCTTGTTTTGTGATGATTTATAGTACAAACATGCCAGTAGACCTAATTATAATCATTTTGCGAGATTTTGATGTGATATTGGGAATGGATTGGTTGTCTAGCAATCATGTCATAGTTGATTGTTTAACGAAGGAAGTAAAAATGGTTATAGATGGGGAAATAAAAACAGTGTTCATGGGTGACAGGAAAATTGTTCCTACATGTTTGATTTCTGCTACTACTGCTTTACAATTAATGAAATTTGGGTGTGATGCTTATCTTGTGAATGTGTTAGATACTAGAATTGTTATTCTAGGGGTTTCAGAGGTACCAATAATTAAAGTATTTCTAGATGTATTTCCAGAAGAATTACCTAGGTTACCACCTCAACGAGAAGTGGATTTTGAAATTGAAACTATTCTAAGAGTTGCTTCTATTTCTATAGCACCTTACAGAATGGCACCAGCAAAATTACAGGAATTGAAAAAGCAAATTGAGGATTTATTGGAGAAATGTTATATTCGACCTAGTATATCACCGTGGGGAGTTCCACTGTTGTTTGTGAAGAAAAAAGATGGAAGTATGAGACTTTGCATTGATTATAGGAAGTTGAACCAAGTTACTATCAAGAACAAATATCCTTTACCTCGCATTGATGATTTGCTTGATCAACTCAGAGGGGCAGTTGTATTCTCCAAAATTGATTTGAGATCTGGGTATTGGCAATTAAAGGTTGGAGAGACTTCTATACCTAAAACGGCATTTCGGACACGATATGGTCATTTATGAATTTATTGTTATGCCATTTGGTTTGACTAATGCACATGCAACATTCATGTCTTTGATGAATAAAATTTTTCAACCGTATCTTGATCAATTTATGATAGTCTTCATTGATGATATTCTGATATACTCCAGTAGTTCTGAAGAGCATGAGCATCATTTGAGAACAGTATTACAAACTTTGAGAGAAAAGCAGTTATATGGTAAGTTCAGTAAATGTGAGTTTTGGACGAATAACATTACATTTTTCGGGCATATTGCATCTGCACAAGGTGTTCAACCGGACCCATCTAAGGTGAAGGCTATTTAGGAGTGGGAACCACCAAATAATATTTTAGAAGTTCATAGTTTTCTAGGATTGGTTGGGTACTATAGAAGACTCGTGAAAAATTTCTCCATTTTAGCAAAGTTATTGACTAATCTGTTGAAGAAACAAGTGACTTTTCAGTGGAATGATAAATGTCAAGCTAGTTTTGAGGAGTTGAAAAATAGATTGATTACAGCACCTATACTTACATTACCTATACAAGGAGGGGAATATTTAGTCTATACATATGCTTCACTTAATGGTTTGGGTTGTGTATTGATGCAGAATGGAAGAGTTATTGCTTATGCTTCTAAACAACTCAGACCTCATGAACAAAATTATCCTACACATGATTTAGAATTGGCTGCAATTGTACATGCTTTGAAAACTTGGAGACATTATCTTTATAGAGAGACATTTCAAATATTCACTGACCACAAAAGCTTAAAGCACATACCTACACAGAAAGAGTTGAAAAATGATCCTCAAGTTACTTTTCCAATTCCTGTAATTCTGCTGGAGCCATTTTGTAAGGTGCTATAGAAATAGAGTAACTCCTGGAATAGTTTCAATTTCAAAATCCACTTCTCGTTGAGGTGGCAACCCAAGTAATTCTTTTGGAAATACATCTGGAAATTCTTTGACTATTGGTACCTCTGAAACCCTTGGACTAGCAATTCCAGTATCTACCACATTCACAAGATAAGCATCACACACATATTTCATTAAATGTAAAGAAGTAGTAGCATAAATCAAACATGTAGGCACAATTTTCCTGCCACCCGTGAAAACTGTTTTTATTTCCCTATCTATAACCATTTTTACTCCCTTCGTTAAATAGTCAACTATAACATGATTTCTAGACAACCAATCCATTCCCAATATCACATCAAAACCTTATAAATTGATCATAATTAGGTCTACTAGCATGTTTGTACCACCAATCATCACAGAACAAGCCCTCACTATAGTATTCACCATTATTACTCCTCCAGTAGGCATCGAAACACAATTGTCATGTCCTAAAGATTCAATGCTACAACGCATTTTCAATGCAAAATCACATGAAATGAATGAACATGTAGATCCAGGGTGAACTAATACATATGCATCATGCCCACAAATAGGAATTATACCAGTTACTATCTCTAGAGAAGTAGTTGCTTCCTGCCTCGTAACAGCATACACTCTTGCCTGCAGTAAGGACTGGTTAGCATCTTCAGTATGGACATATGTTGCTGTAGTTCCATTTCTACCTCCCCTACCATTTCCACGACCAGTCGTTGTAGGTACTACATTATCCCCAACACTATTCTATCCTCCTGAATGGTAGGTGCTAGATGCTCCTCTACCTACTGCACACTCATTGGCATAATGCCCAGGATTCCGACATCTATAACAAGCCTGCACTCTCGGTCCCCAACACTATCCTGAATGGGTCCTTCCACAAGTGCCACAAACAGGTCTATATCCTCTACCTGTAAACCCAGAATTACCTCACACGTTTACTGATGCACCACTTCTACCCGAAGTCATACTACTTGGCCCTCTAAACTGATAACTGCCCCTTCCTCTAAAAACACCTCCCTAACTTCCTGATCCTCCCCTAGGTGTAAATAAGGTACCTCTAGGGAAAGATAGAGTAAATTTCCCAGTTGTTTTCTTTTTTCTTTGCTTTTAATATATTTCTTTCTAAGAATAGTTCTTATGCTTTTGTTGCAGCTTCGAATAAAGCAATAGCGATAGGTGGTTGCACTGCTAACTTTTCACGTATCTCCAATCTCAAACCCCTCTCAAATCTATCTCTCTTCAGTTCATCAGTTGCCACTTCCTCTGGTGCATACCTAGATAACCTTGTAAATTGTAATTCATAGTCAGCAACAGACATCTCATTTTATTTCAATTCAAGGAATTTAAGCTTCTTCCTCTCTTGATATATTGATGCCATATACTTCACCTTGAACTCCTTTAAGAATTCTTCCCATGTCATGGTCAATGGTTGTGTCTAGCTATCGGGATTGTCTCCCACCAGTTTCTAGCATCTTTAAGAAATAATGAGGTTGCATACCTCACTTTCATTTGGGTTGTCGGTTGGGTATTAAATTGTGTAAACACACCTTTAACAGACTTTAGCCATTCCTCTGCTACAATTGGATCAATTG
The DNA here is from genome assembly GCF_019578655.1 of Ricinus communis. NCBI lineage: Eukaryota > Viridiplantae > Streptophyta > Magnoliopsida > Malpighiales > Euphorbiaceae > Ricinus > Ricinus communis. The sequence goes on from NC_063259.1 coordinate 1,745,295, forward strand.
TCCCCTCAAACTCTTTTCCCCCATGCTTTCTTAACTGTCTAAAGTTTGCATCCAATGCAGGTATTTTTAGTAGAGGTGGTGGTTGTTGTTGAGTTTATCTTCAGCTATTTGCTGAGCATACCCTTCAGCTCTTCCTTGTGATGGATCATTTTCATTCATCTGTTCTTGCTCAGTATAATGTGCATGAACTGACTCATGCGAACCTATTGGGCTAGTGGAGTGCTCATCCATGCCTATATCATTAACAAACTTTACAACAATGAATGCTTTGTGCATAATTACTATATGCTTGAATGTTATGCTCTTAATCCCCTCTATTCCCATCAATTCAATCACAGAAGCATTTAACACATTGGAATATATTAAAAATTCCAAATCACTTTAACATATCACAACACATACACACCTACATATAACATAATATAAACACAAATATAAGTACTCATACTTATGTCCCAACAGTCTAATCCTTGCTCTAATACCAAAAACTGTAACACCCGCACTCAAAACATCCAATTGTATAGCAATATATACAATTAACTTTATAAACATAATTTATTACTTAGTTACAATATACATTCATACAATTTAAGTGGCATAACACACTTAATATACATAAGGAATACTTATACATTAGTTTAATTCACACAAGTACCCAAAATGCCCCAATGCTTGAGATAACTCCTCTGACCCACCTAATAATGTTGACTGATGCAAAGAGAGCAATGCACAACTAAGGCTATCTACAACTGCACTAACCTAGAAAATATTCAAGAAATGAGCTGGCGACTCAATAACCATTTAATTTACTAAACTATAGTATATTAGGCAAGAATTATAAAGTCTTTATCAAACAGAGAAAATTATACCAGCATTTAACTAACAATCATAAAATCAACCATTTCAATTATTCTCATAAACAAATAATTTCATCTCACATAATCGCAAATAATCTCAAACTCAACCAAGTCAAATAATTCAATTCCATATTATTTCCATCAAATTAGGATCAGATGACTCATCCTCACATTTTTCACATTTCAGTGGTCACTTGACAAAACTATTTGCCCGGCTCAGTCTTGCCAACTCACACACTCGGGTAGCTATCCGCCCGGCTCAGTTTTCCCGATCATACAATATCAATTCAGGAGTCATCAATCCTTAATCATAATCAATTAACTTCATAACACATCACAATCAATTCACTTCACAACAAGCCAAGAACATAACCAATACCAACTCAGTCAACCAAGAGATTATCAAGTAATCAAATATAGCAATTTCTACTCAATGTACACAAAGTTTAGTCTATTGAATACTTACCAAAATTTATAGGATAACAAAGTAATCCTATTCTTTTTCTCTTACCACTTCCTTGCCTTTGGACGAACCTATTCACATATTCAATACAAATATCATTCAATCACAAGGCATAAATATACATATCTTTAATATCCATAAAACATCACATTTCAACAAAATAACATCTATTCTTGATGTTAATATGACGCATGAGATGAATGACAATAAATCAACATATTTGTTGGTGTTGGCAGCTTGTAGGTAATGATTTAGAAATTATATCAAAAATTATGTAGAATTAATAAAAATTCCATCTTTTTCAGAATTAAATTCCACTTTTATAGAAACCGTAGCAGAAAGAATCACTTCAAAATCATTTGTATAAAAATAGTTATGGCAATTTCAATACAGCTGCTGCAATTTCAATTTAAACAGAATAGTAAAAAGTTTCTTATTAAATGATCAGCCAAATGAATAAATTTTCTGATGAAACTCTGCAGAAATAAATTTAACATCTTAAAGTTTCTATAGACACTAATTTTACTCAATTGGGGCTTCTCTAGCTCAAGTTGTGAAACACACAAATAGTAACAAATTTTTGAATCCTAAGTCTGATTTCTGCTTAAAACAGTTTCGAGCAGGCCATATTCAGCTCAATATATCTCACGATATACTCAACCAAAAATTACGAAATTTCACAGAAATATACTAGACACATAAATGAACAACTTTCATGTTTGACTCCTTATCTGGTTCAGCCTCTAAATGCACCGAAACTTCAGCATAATAACCAGGTCACCTGCTGAACCACAAATAGAGCAGCAGCAATTCGTGACCTTTTAAGTTCATACTCACTCAACGTTTTGCAAAACCATTTTACAGAAATATTCCTGAGACATATACCTACAACTTTCATGTTTAGAAATTTTTGAAATTAGGCTTCTAAAGTCACGAAATTAGAGATGAAATATTCTGCCCAGAAATTTCAGCTTAAAGATCACAAGTAATAGTATATTCACTCTTGATTAAAACAATTCCAAAACATACAATCATCAAGAATTTCATATCATTAATCCTAAATTACAGCAAAACAAAGAAATTAAAATTACTCACATTTGTTTTCCTTAATTATGAAAGCCCAAAACCTTCAAACTTATGAGAAGAAATAGATTTGTCACTTACTAAAAGTTTGTAGAATTTGATTAGGAAATCAAAATTTAAATGAAAAGTTTGAAGAAGAAGAAGGAGAAGAATGAGATGGACAAAGAAGAAGAGGCTACAGGAAGTATAAGTAGAGATGAAGAAATGAAGAAATAAAGAGGTAGTAAGTTGGTTTAAAAATAAGAAACTCTACAATTTAATCCTCTTTCTTTCTAACTTCCCAATTTAGTTCTAAATCATTACTTTTCAATTAAATCAAATATTTAACTAAATAATTTATTTATCTACCACATAATATAATAAAATAGGTCATACATAATTATGATACAGATGACATGTTTAATAACATGCTAATGAATATTAATTATTAATTAAAAAGTTCGGTTGTGACATATGGTGTTTCATGAAAAGCAAACCTTAGATTTCCAGAAGTTTAAAGGTTCATTATTCATCTTCTAAATCATATTCAAATCAAAATCCACACACATTTACATGTCAAAACCCTAGAATATGTAGTATGTGTGTAGTTTTGCTTTGATCATTAAGAATATAATTCCAAATTGTTTTGAATGAATTTTGAACATCAAATATTCAAGAAAAGTTACTATAACAATTACCCATGCATTTATTCCCATCCAAATTTAATTAGAGATTGGGTGTTGATGATCATATCAAAGTTGTCTATGCACATGGCTTGGACTCCCAACACCCAAACCATAATCAAACAAGATCCAAAAATTCTATAAATTTTTAGTTCATAAGTTATATCCCTTAAAGATTCATATGCAGCAAGAATCACCAAAAATTAGAAATATATCTATGGCAATCAACAAAATCTCTAAAATAGCCCTAAAATTCTAAATTTGCATGCTTATAATCAATTAAAAATTATGCAAACATTATGACTAAATTAATCAATAGAGACTCTGATACCACTGTTAGGGAATTGATTTGAAAAATATCAAAGAGGCAACAAAAGTAATTTAAAACTTTTTCTTAATTCCTAAGTTGGATCTTATTGATTAAAATAATCATAACACATAAAACAAGCAAAGGATGGAGAAAGCTTGGAAATGGACTATGCTGCCAATTCTAGATTTGTTGATTCTTGATTCTTCAAGAATGATTGATGCACTTTAAAGCTACTCAAATGACTGTAAGTAAAGATCTCTTAAATAACTTTTAAGAGTTTGAGAAGAGATGTAGGAGATCGAATGCTAGTTCCAAGTAAGGGGGATGAATAAATTAATTTTATGAATTGATTCACCTAGGGATTACTTTACAAGAGCATCAAAAACATGGCTTGCCACCCTTACACATCTCTTTCTATATATATGGCCTTTTAATCTCAAAGGTTTAAAAATTCTACAAAACCCTAGCTTATTTTTAAGTTGGGCTTTTATTTTCTAATTGCACTTTGATTAATTAAGATCTAATCCATGGATAATAAACTCAGGAATGGGTAGGCTTAAGGCCACCGAGCCGTAGTAAGCACTCATTGATTTAAACAAATCTCATCTCAAATTAATATTATTAAAACCACAAATTATCTTAATAGTTACACTTTACAAAATTACTTGGTCTACCGGAAAAACTAACTGATACATCTACTAATTACTAGGAGAATCTAAGGTGCTATAGTTCAAATATCTCAATGTCACCTTATTAAATTTTAAAATAATTAATAAATCACATGAACCATCATGTTAAAACATATGTGTCATGCCATGCTTAAATAAAATTTATTCCACATGCAGCGGGACGGAGTACTTGATGGGAACTCTAATCCCAACTCTAAAATCGATTATTTCAATACTTATGTCTCAACTCTATCATCTCAAACCTCTCATTCCAACGGAATTTGGCAGAGCAAAGCTAGGCCAGCCTTTCGGCTCTCTTATCCAATAAGGTGGCGCCCGAGCTTAGCTCGACCGGGGACCTTACTTAAACCAAACCACACTCTACTAAGCCCGAGGCGATGCTCGACCAGGCGAGTCCTAATCTTTCTTTCTCGAAATTTTTACCTCTTTACCCTTTTCCTATCTCTCTCATATTATATTGGAACACTCATCCAACTCCTATGTTCTCTGTAGTCCCATCCTGAGTCATCATGCAATATTAAAATTGGTGATAAAGGAAAACATATCAAGAAAATAATGATAATAATTAAATGCATATACGCTCCGGTGTCTCGGTTGGGCGAGCCGAACAAACGGACAATCTAGTCATGGAAAATAATTTATCAAAACAATCGATCTTTAATCTTAGGTCTAAGAATCTCGACTCGGAGAATTCTCTGAAAATCCAGAACCTCCTCTACAACACAGACATCCACGACCTGCCGGAAGAACACTCCAAATATCCAACAATTTAAACAAGCTGACATACAATTATTTATGACTCACAAATATCATCAAATCTGAATATAACCCAATAAACACAAATTTAAAATCAAAGGATTTCTAAGATCAGCGGCCGGAGAAAATTAACTCCGATCGCTCGGGGTTTAAAATTATCTCCCAAGTGGGAACAAAACCGATATTTCGGCCAAGCCACTTGAATCTATCTCTCTTCCTCCTTCTTCTTCCCAGGCTTCCATTCCTTTTTCGACATTTTTTCCTAATTACTTACTCATCCGTAGAATTCAATTTAACCCCGAACTTCTTTTTAGCCTTTCAATTAAGCCTCTAACTATTTAATTTGGGCCAAAACCGAATTATTGAAAATATTTACGAAAATACCAAACTCACAAATTTCCATTAAACCCTCACAAAATAAAATTATACTTTTAATCCTTATTCCAAAATAATCCTCCAATTAAATCCTATACACAATTAAATTAAATAATCAATTTCCAACTCAAAATTTAATACTACTAATCAATTATAATACCAATTTTCTCAAAATTCTTTTATAAAAACATCCCTTACAATTTCTATCATAATTTTCCAATATATAATTTTATTTATATAAATATGCATTTGGGAAAATTTGAATAACCAAAATATAATCATTTCTCAAATAGTTTACTTGAATAAAAATAAAGCTAAAATTAACTTAAATAAAAACTCATTATTAAATATATAAAAATTCCGGGTGTTACAATACTATAGGCCTATTAGCTCTTAATTAATTAACTCTTAATTAAGCCCAATATATATAAGCTTAGGCCCAATGCTTAAAGGCTCATTTTAATCCTCACTTAAAGTCTATTTATGTGTGACATAAAAGGTTTCGAACATGTTGGCAATGAATATGAATTATGAATTAAACTCCTTCATTTCAAAGTTAATTCTCTAATGAACTTAATCCATATTGATAGATCAAGATTAGCGTCTAGTAATGCATCATGACCACTCAAATGTATAGGAATAATTAAAGTGCTTTAATCAACCTTTATAGTGAATAATCTTATAATGTAATTCAGTCCTTTCATTATACTTTTATCCTAATTGATTCATAGAGTATGGATGCAAGTTTCAACTCTATAATTGAACAAATCATACTTGTTCTTGATAATTGCATATACTATTTTGAATAGGATCTATTAAACATTTTATAATCTTTATTCATACAACTGTGCATAAAGATCTTCATGTTAATGCATATCAAGAATCATCGGGATAATGACATATTACCTTAGGCAATAAATTCATTATTAATAACTTATTATCTTCATATGGCTCTTACTATACCCAATGATTATCCCTTAAGCACACCATGAATAGGAGGACAAAAGATAGTATCAAAGTATAGTAATCCTCATATAAAATAATATACTATTATCTCAAGTATAAGGATCACGTCTTACATGATTGTCATAAGAATATTATCCATAGATACTTGGGACAAATTCCATATAGACTACTCTGTAAGATCGTGTTTAATGAGCTTGTTTGTAACAAGCACCCATATGCTTATCTCAGAATCCATATTCCTCAACCTTATAAGATAGATAGTTATGCGCGCTATCTACATATGGAAAAGTGCACCGATTCTTATCAAAAAATACAATAATGAATAAGAGTATCATTCTACTATGGCCTAATTGGGAGTACTACCTCCAATCATGTACTAATGTTTAGCAATCTTAAAAATAAAGATTAAAACAATTAGTAGACTTATCAAAGATAAAGCCTAGTGAATCCCCCTAATAAGTTAAATATTTCATGAAATAAATAGTAATTAATTCCAATCAAGAGTTGAGGTTTAAACCTTGCTCAAGTGATTAAATCACTAATTCCTAAGAGGAGGGAGATGAATCTCTTCTCAAATTCACTTACTTAGGTCATGTATTAAGATTAAGGAACTATTAAACTAGAGGATCTTGTAGATCTATCTCTAGTATCTCAATCCTTAAGATGTGCTCAATTCGTAAAAAGTTATCTCTAATCAGTTTATGAAAAAAATCTCAAACAGTATGTCGACTTATCAATTGAAATAGATAATTAAGTAATCAAAGGAAGAAAATAATTCATATAAAGGATTAATTGCATTGATTTTGAATCAATTCATACAAAATAAATTAGGGTTCATAAAAACTCAAATAGTAAGAAAATTAGTTTATAAACATTACAATAAAGAAATAAAGATTAGGGAAAGAAGATCTCAAACTATTTATGGAAGAGTAGGGATGAAAATCTGTAACTTGAATCCTCAATCTTGGAAAATAATGAAGGAATTTATGTTCTTCCTTAAGAAATGACCAATCAAAATCCTAAAAATAAAAAGAAAAATAAAGTTTCTAAGTGTTTCTCTCTCTAGAAATGAATAAGATGACGGAACTCCTCTAAAATAATCCTAAAAGCTCCTTTAAATAATGTCTTCTTACATTCCATACGAGGACCACATGGGCACTACATGGGCGTGTCACGTCCTATGATCAACTTACACTTGAAGCCATCCTTTAGGTCATACAGGAAGATCACATGGGCATGTCCTCTTCTTGTGTCATGCCTTAGACAATCTGCTAATTTTCACAACTCACGTGGGAAGTCCATACGAGTGTATGCTTCCTATGTCATGCCTTCGTTCATTCTGGCACTTTTTGGACTTCACACGGGAAGTCCACACAAGCAAGTTCTTCCCATGTTATGCCCGTGTGGGACTCCATCTCTTGCTAAATAAGTGATTCTTGGACTGATTTCCATGTAGTTTAATGCCAAACTTATTTTTGTTGTGTAAGCTTTGCAAAGAACCTAAAAAGGACTAAAAACAAGCTCTACCAAACAAATTAATTCAATTTAAGGTAAAATCAAGATAAAACAAGACTCAAAAGTAAGTACTTCTAACATTTATCAAATTTCTCCACACTTGCAATTGTTTGTCCTCAAGCAAATTGAATAGAATAAAAAACAAAGAGATGACAAACTCTCTCTCAAATAAATAGATATCAAATAATTAAAGGCTAATCATTCATGTCACCACAATCTAGAATCATTAGCTAAGACTTGATTCTTAAACAAAATACCAACTTCTAAGGTAATCTCATAATAAGAAGCAAAGGGATTCAAATATTTGACATTCAAAGTTAGGGAAATGAGCATTCCTTCCAACAACTTAAAATTTCAAAGATAATAGAGATAAAGATTTTTTTCCCCTAAGCATAAAACATATTCTCATGAAGCGCAATTACTTAATAAATTTTTTTAGAGATTCACACATATTCAAAATGCTCATTCTAGTATTTTGATGTGAATGTAGACATTTATGATGCCTACCCCCGGCTACTCAACTAGAGTCACAAATTCAAATGTCTACTCATATTCTCGGGTTTTGTTTCTTTAGTTTATTTCCTTTTTATTTCGAACCTTTTTTTAGAATAGCATAATAGAGCGAAAAACTCTTAGCATTGTATTATCCTTTACTTTACTTTCATATTATATTCTTTCAGACATCTTAAAAGAATAAGAAAATGTAAAAGGGTATTAGATGTATCTACTTAATAAAATCAAGAAAAATTGGAAAAATTTCAATGCTCATAAACAAAACTAAGGCTTCAAGATAGAAGAAAAGATATGCGACAGATATCAATCAAAAACCCTAGCATGGATACTAGGTTTAATTCACAATTCATAGCCAAATCAACTAAATCCTGATTTAGTAAACAACTAACCAAATTCATTATTTTGGACCTACGAATTTGAGAGAGAAAAATTCATAACAAGTAATTAATTGAATTTATTAAGCTCAACAGAGATCAATCATAAATAAGCAAAAAATAATAAAACTTTCCCCCACACTTATTGGACATATTGTCCTCAATGTGTCTTTAAAAATCAAAAGAAATAATAGGGAAAGAATTGCTTTCCTAGATATAACTAGATTGCATAGTTCGGAGTTCAAAACTTGGAGGTACATGTCAATTAACACACACTAACCACAATAAAAAGCGTAAAAGTAATAGGGAGTCATAAAAACACACCAAATTAGGGAATCAAAGTTACTATTAAACAAAAACCAAATAAAATGTATCAAACAAGAAAATAAAATTGTGCAGAAATTAAGATTGTTCTAATTCAAAACATAATAAAAACAAATCAAAGCAACTAAATTGTTCAAAATATGTAATGAAAAACATAAAAACAAATATGGAATTTGGCCCTCCATGCCATCATTATTATCATCGTCATCTTTCTCCTTATTGTTGTAATCGGAATCAACATAATGGACCACTCGATCATCTTATTGTACTTGATGAGATTGATAGAAACTTGGTGGAGGTCTCAATGGGGCATAGCCTTGTGACTGCCAATAATGCATCATCGAGTTCTAGAGCCATTCCATATTGATTTATTGATAATGCATCATTTCCTGTTGATTCCGAAGCATCCCCATCATTTGAACTTGATGATTGAGTAGCTTATTGTCCTAACATTGAAGCCTATGTATTTGCATTTCCAATCTCCAAATTTGCTGCTCAATTTCTGTTAGCTTCCTATCCTTGTCTGTTCGCACAAAGTTATATGCCATCCAATCCTTATATGGCTCACCTCCAATAGGTGGGGGATGGAAAGAAGAGGATCATGGTCGATCCGCTTCGGAATTACCCAACGCACTAAGGGTATCATTAGTGAATGCCGGCGGATTAGTTGGCAAATCATAATGACAATCATCTTGTCGAAAATGGATGTTAGGAAAAGTTTATTCTTCCTTATTCATACACTGCAAAGTTTCTAGACCCATTAATTTTGGCAACCCATCCAATGTCATTGCCGATGTCCATCAAAAATCTACAAATTATTTGCTAGTCACGTTATGTACATGCCCTGACACAAGCATCCTTTGTCTAGTTTTTTCAAGCAAATATACCAATAGACACAACGCGACATTGCACCATATACCCTCCTCTAAACACATCAAGTAGAATAAATCATGTTGGGTGCAATGCCCACCACTTTCACCCCTACCTGTTATGGTAGTAGTCAACAAGAAATGCATAAAACGCAATGAAAATGAATCAAAAGTGGAGGCTTTTGATTTAGAGGTCACATACCTAGGTGCATTAGGCGCCAACTTTGCCCATACCCCTTCAAGAGTACGATTTCAGAAGAACTTAAAAGGTGCATGCCTATACTCATCGGATTCTATTTCTTCCTCCATATAAATAACCATAGCAATGGCGAACTCATTGATCGACATGTCGAAATACTTTTTGCCAATTGAAACTTTATTATTTTACTCATATGATCAACCTTGAGCCAACCTCGAAATGTAGGGTGTACGAGAACTCGAGGGTGATCTTTGTATAAGCGGGTTCCAAAATCTCAAAAAAATTTCTCCATGTCGGTTGGCTCACCCACCCTCTTAGTTGCTCCTCAAAGCCAATATAGCGCATAAACTCCTAATCGAAGTAACGAGTAGGGCAAAATTTCTTGTTGGCTAGATTTGCAAATCGTGCTCAGGAGACATTATCACTAAATTGCATGGATCGATGATTTCGGTTGAAAGAAACCAATGGGAAGGGACACAGGCGTGTGGCTCCCCATGTGATGTCTTTTAAGAGAAATCGTGTTTGAGTTTTGAATTTTACACGGGAGGGACACATACATGTGCTTTGCCCATGCGGATTAGATATATTTCGGGTAGGTTTGTGCGAGTCACACAAGTAGCGGACACGGGCGTGTCACCTCCCCATTCCAATCTAGTCAGCTTCGAGTAGTTTTCACATGGGAGGGACACGGGCGTGTGCTCTCCCCTTGTCATACCCATTCGCTTCAGCTTTTTTTCTCTAATCCACATGGGAAGAGACACGACCATGTGGCTCCTCGTGTGGTGTGGAGCATTATGCAGTTTTTCATCTTTCTTTTGAATTGAAACATCTAATTAATTCCTTTATGCCTTATTCAAGTCAAAACAAAACTGAAAATCAACAAATTTACACAGACATAACTAAATATCAAATAAAATTGGAAAAAATCAAGCTTTATTAATAAGCATAAAGAAATAACCAAAAATAAAACAAATTAACTTAAAACCCTAAAATTAAACTAAAGAACAATCAACTAATTTAGAGAAAAATTATTAACTAAAAACACTAGACCAAACACTATTCCAATGTCTTTCTTGGACGTTCTTTTCTTCTCTCGACCTTATGAGGTTGCATAACTTTTCTTGGAAGTCCTCATCCTCATTTAGGTGTGAGATGACACAATTATGCTTCTTGGGACGTCCTCAATGTCTTGGGGTGAGAAGGGTGGCTTCTTGACCTTCCCAATCACTAGGTTTGCTAGGATGACTCTCTATACTTTCATTAGATTTTGGATCTTCATCCGTAGTATAATCTTCATAAAGATATCTCTCTTGGTAAGGTCTTTCATGGCGCTTATTCTCCATTATTTTCTCCAAAGTATAGACTTGTTCATTGATTTTAGGTATGCTCTTTGATAAGCTAATACCTCCTCCGGCCTTGGATCCCATAGTCTTCTTCTCTTATAGAATGGTACCTATCTTCTAGGGGAGGTTGAAAGAGGTAAGGAAATACCCCGCTTCATAAATCTATCTAGGCGTGGTGTGAGTGATCTTAATCTATGCCTAGATCTAGGTGATGATGGTGAAGGTGAAGAAGGAAGATCATGCACTTGGTTTTCTTTAGTACTCATGGCCATGTGAAAAGTAGAAAGAATGAAGAATCTAAAAGGAGGGTAGATGAGGTTCTATTTATAGAGCAACAGCCAAGATTTATAGTCCTTATTGAAGTTGATAATTCTTATTGGAATAATATTAGGTATCTAGCTATCTACTGAAACTAAACTACTACTCTTCAAAGAAAAAGGAAAAAAAAGAAAGATAATTCCAATACAACTACTAGTTTAATTCTAATTAACTGACACTCTAAAATCCTTATTAGGCTTAATTAAATTGAAATGGGCTTAAACCTATGAAAAATTAAACTAAAGCCTAATAGGAGTAAGGAATGGGCTCAAATCCTTATTCCTTAAACAAAAGAAGAAAATAACAATAAAAAGAAATAATTAACCAAAAAGAAAAATAACTGCAAAACCAATTAAAAGTAAATAGTAGGTTGCCTCCTACCAAGTGCTTTTTTAACATCCTCTTAGCTGGACAGTTAGGTATTTCCTCATGCTGACTTGAGAAGTTGTAAAACTTCTTTTTTCAAATCAAACTCTACTCCAAGATATAGTCTTAATCTATGGCCATTAACTTTGAAATCGCCTTTTTCAAGATGGCTCAACTCAATTACTCCATATGAAAAAACTTGCTTAAAAATAAATGGACCTAACCAAAATGATTTTAACTTACTTGGAAATAGCCGAAGTCTCGAATTAAATAGAAGTACCTTATCTCCAGTTTGAAACTCTCTCCTTGTCTTAATCCTAGTATCAGGCCACCTCTTTATGTGTTCTTTGGTTAGATGGGCATTCTCACACGCGTACATCCAGCACATTAACCTGCGATTTCATTTTCAAACTTGCACTAGCTAGATTAAGGTTAACTTGTTTAATAGCCTAAAAGGCTTTTTGCTCAATTTCAACAAGTAGATGATAAGATTTTCCATACACTAATCTATAAGGAGTAGTCCCTAGAGCTATAAGCCCACATGGCATCATCAAGTTTGATGGACCAATCCTTCTTAGACTGTTCTATAATTTTCTCAAGGATCCTTTTTAGCTTTATATTGGTATTCTCTACTTGGCCACTAGTTTGGAGGTGATGAGGGATGGCAAATTTATACGTGACACTAACTCTCCTTAATACTTTTTCTAGCTGAACATTACAAAAGTGTGTACCCCTATTACTAATAATAGCTTTGGGGATACCAAACCTGCATAGAATCTTTTTCAAGAATTTCACTACTACTCTTGCATCATTATGAGGCAAAGTTTGTGCCTCGACCCATTTAGAGACATAATCAATAGCCATCAAGATGTTGAACGGGTTATCGAAGCCCTTCAAAATAAATTACTGATTTTCCTAAACTAACTTGTAGAAATAGTGAAACCAGGTCGAATCCCAAGGGAACCAATGTGAATAGCTTCTCAAAGTAAAATAAAAAGGGGGTTTTGAATGTTTGAATCAAAATTATAAATAAGCAGAAAATGATGAAGGCTGAATATTAAAGTAATAAAATCAATCTTAACAAATTTCCAATTCAAGAGTGCTAATTCCATCCAATTGTAATCATGATCATAGGCTAAAATATCAATTCTTCTATTCAAGTACTTAGTCTACTTATTCGAAAAAGCCGCAATAAGTGTAATTCTCCTAATACAATTGACTCAAACCCAACATCCAAATCAAGACTTATCATTAGTCAACTGGGCACGATAGTGTTCCATATCAACTTAATGATAGCATTAAGAATAATGAGAATGACTAAACCCACATTAATTTAATTGAGATAACTACAATTGAAATAACCTTGTTCCTTTATTTCCCTAGAGCCTATCATGCAAGCTATGTAATTCGAATAAGCCGTAATCACACACACATGAGCCAGCTCCTTGCTACTTGTGTCAATCATTCATGACAATTATGGATCACAAACTCAAAGTTTAGCAATAGAAAAATCAATATCAAAGTGGAGTCATCAGTTCAATCAATATCAATAATTCATAAATAATAATAATAAGAATAAGAAATAAAGAATACTTGAATTAAAGAATTTTGTTAAGCACAAAGCCTCATAAAATCACAATTGGAATTTATTCACTCTTGAATTAGAAACTAAAAACTTAGCCACTCATGGTGGAGTAAGAATTCACAAGAATTGTAGAGAGTAGAAGAAGAATAAGAATATGTATGTTTAAAGGTACTTCCAACCGTCCTTATATAGGAAGTAAAACCCTAAACCCTAATAGAATCCTTATAAAAAAGAAATAAGCTTCCTATTTAATCTTATCCCCACAAGAAAGGGTAAGATTAAAAGTGATCTAAATAAATTAAAACCCTAAATACATGGAAGAAAGTTCTATTAATCCAACACTTCCAAAAATAGAGGAGATTAACTAGGGATAGGTCCACCACAATGAAAACTCTAAAAATTTCGAAGCTCTCCTTCGCATCTTTTAGCAGCTCATGGGACCCAAGGCGTGGTCACGCCTTGTTGACAGTGATCTTCTATGCAAATTTCTGCACTTCCTCCAAAAGACTTGGTTTTTGACAAAATGATGACTTAGAACATGTTTTTAGGCTGAATTTTGCTCCATCCTTGATATTTCATCACCTAAGTCAGAATAAACATAATTTCCATAATTAAGTACATTATTCAACCAAATTGCAAGGAAATTAAACACAATAAATATAACTATTTGTGACTTATCAGATGTATTTATTGCCAAAGGAACTAGGGAAGGGTCCCATAAAGTCTATGCCCCACACATCAAAAATTTTGTATTCAAGTATACCGTGTTCGGGCATCTCATCATAAGATGAAATATTACCTGTACGTTGGCAACGATCACATTCTCGCACAAACAGTTGGCTATCCTTAGATAGAGTTGGCCATTAGAATCCTGATTCTAGGACTTTTGAGTTGTTCAACTCATTCCATAATGTCCTCCAGCTGGTCTACTATGGCAATGACCAAGAATGCTCATAGATTATGGCCATGCCATACACCTCCTAATTATCCTATCGGCACATATTTTAAATAGAAAAGGATCTTTTCAAAAGTAATATTTTAAATCCGTAAAGAATTTCTTCTTTTGTTGATAAGAATATTCGTGTGGAAGTTCTCTTGCAATAAGATAATTTGCAAAGTCAGCATACGATGGTATGGAAAGATCCAAATCTTTTACCAAACTTACCATATTATACAACTGTTCATTTGAAAAGTGATTATTAATATCCTTTCCGTGTAACTTTTCCATATGAGGATTCTCAAGGCATGATAGATGGTCAGCTGCCAAGTTTTTCGCTCCTCTTTTGTCTTGTATCTCCAAATCAAATTCTTGTAAAAGTAAAACCTGTCTTATCAATCTTAGTTTTGCATCAGGTTTAGAGAATAAATACCTCAATCCTGAATGGTCAGTATATATCATCACTTTTGACAAAATCATATATGATCGAAATTTTATCAAAAGCAAAAATAACCGTGAGTAGTTCATTTTTAGTAGTAGTGTAGTATGCTTGTGCTTCAGTCATCGTTTTACTCACGTAATAGATGGCTGAAAGTGCTTTTCTTTCCTCTGACCAAGAATGGCTCCAACTACAAAGTCACTCACATCACGCATTAGCTCAAAGGGCAGACTCCAATCTTGTGCTTCCATAATTGGGGTGTTGACAAGTTTGGCTTTTAGAGAGGAGAAGGCTGCCATACATTCCTCATCAAATATAAAGTCAACATCCTTCTTCAAAAGTTTAGTAAGAGGTCTAGCTATTTTGAAGAAGTCTTTAATGAACTTATGGCAGAAACCCGCCTGCCCAAGAAAACTTCTAATAGCCTTAACAGAAGAATGAGGTGTGTAGTTTTTCAATAGTCTCAATCTTTGCTTTATCCACCTTAATTCCCTTACTAGAGATCTTATATCCCAAAATAATGCCTTACTTTACAATAAAATGGCATTTTTCCCAATTTAACACCAAATTGGTTTCCTCACATCTTATCAATACTTTCTCCAAATGCTCTAGACATTCTTCGAATGAATCTCCATGGGCAGAAAAGTCATCCTCCATAATATCCTCAATCAAATTATCAAAGATTGCCATCACCTCTGAAATATGGTCGATGCATTACACAATCTAAATGGCATTCTTCTATAAGTAAAGATTCCATAGGAGCAAGTGAAAGTAGTCTTTTCCTAATCGTCAGGAGCTATTGGAATCTGAAAATATCCCGACGTACCATCTAAAAAACAATAATATTTATGCCCTGATAATCTCTCTAGCATTTTATCAATGAAGGGCAATGGAAGTGATCTTTTCTAGTGGCATCATTCAACTTCCTATAGTTGATGCACACCCTACAGCCTGTCACAGTTCTTGTTGGGATGAGCTCATTATTTTCATTTACCATAACTATCATGCCTCCTTTTTTAGGCACTGGCTTACCCAAGAACTGTCTAAAATGGGATAGATAATCCTAATATCAAGAAGCTTAATCACCTCCTTCTTTACTACTTCTTTCATGTTAGGAATTAGACATCTTTGAGGTTGCACCACAGTCTTGAACTCTTCTTCCATAAGGATTTTATGTGTGCAAAAGGAAGAGGTGATTCCCTTTATATCTGTCACGACCCAATCTATGGGTCCGTGACCGGCACTAGGGAATGGGTAGACTTTAGGCCACTAAATCCGAAGTAAGCCTGACCATTCTCTAACTCAAACAAAATGTAGTCCGGACTCTGTCCATTGGCACTTTTCCACAATTAACCTTAAATTATCAGGTACTATATATTAACTTCGGTCTGCCAGCATAATTAGGCAAGACCTAAATTTACATAAAATTATAAAATGATAAATCTGAAATTTCTACTGCGGAGATTCTAGAGTTTTAAAAGTCAACATACCAATAAAATACTAGTTACATTAACTCGAAGATGAAGGAATCGGGCTGATAGATGAAAAAAACTGTAGAAAGCTAACAATACCTGAAAAATAATGAAATTGAGACTGTCAGTCTCAAGAGTGAGTTAATATATCCAAAAACAAATACAAACACTTCAATAACACATTTGTTTAATTTAAAATAAAATATTAAGTCATGCAAAAACACGTGTCTTGCCATGCTTCTTATAAAATGAATTTTTATATACTACGGGATGCAGTACCTCAGCAGAACCCTAATCCCCATTACTAAACAGTCTTAACCTTTCGGCTCTCTTGTTCCAACAGAACTGGCGCCCAGAGAGCGAAGCTCGACCAGGGTCCTTAAATCCAATCTGGTCACTTAAATTTCCAACAAAGCCGACGCCTAAAGAGTAATGCTCGACTAGGGACCTTTACTCTGGCAATCTCATTCTACTCAGCCCAAAGAGTTAAACTTGACCAGGGCAAGTCCTAAATTTACCTTTTTAAATTTATCTTTACTATCTGTCTCATATTCATACTGGTGTGCACGCGGTCCTGATGTAACCCATCAGGTGGCATGTTCTACTACCGTCTCATCCCGAGTCAACATGCATTCACAATAGCATTGATGCAGAAAACGATACATATATGAATAGTAATTAAATAAATAATTAAATATTAAATCATTTAATTAGAACTATTATGTAAGATCTTAGCATGACACATGTAAATAGATATATGACTTTAACTCACAGTTCTGACGACCTCCTAGCTCTGCTCCGATGCCTCGGGTGGAGCAAGTCGAACTGACGGATTATCTAATCATGGGAACAATTCAATCAGTAAATGTAAAACATTTGACAATTAACCCTAGGCCTAGACTCCTAGTATTAAGCATCAAGAGTTTCAATCGTAATTCGCCAAAATTGGTAGAACCTCTCCTAAACACGAACGTCTACCCCCCGTATAACAGGTCTAGGACCTGCTAGAGAACACTTCAAATTTCCAACAATTTATTTAACATGAGTCAGGTCACCAAGACTTCATTATTTTTCCCAACTCTGCCACACATCACAAATCACGATTACTAGCAGACGGTCCGATAATTTATTATTTCGACAACCAAACCTCACATAATTTTTCTAATGCTCAAACATAAAAATTAATCACATAATTTTTCTCAACAAACTCTAAAATCTACGGGCTAGAAAATTACCGAGACGCTTGATCACTCAGTCGACTCGCCTCCAGCCGCCGGAGTTCGATTGATTATCTGAACGCTTCTACGGACTCGAGACAACGCACTGATGATGATTCGAGCACCCCATCTTTTGATCCGACCCCGATCATCCGAAAGAATTTACAGACGATCTCAGCCGTCGATTATCAAATGAAGTCCGATCGCCTCGAAACTAGTGCCGTTGGAAAGCTTGAGCTGAGGGGAGTCCGGATATGCCCTCTGATCGGCTAAAGCTCGCTGAAACTCACCGAAAAATGCTTGAAAACTTGGCTGTCATCACTCGTCGGAACTCCTTCCTTCAGCCACCAACGACGCTGCTACTCCCAAAAGGAAGCCCTCAACTCACCGGTCATTTTGAGACTAACCACGCCGCGAAAGGACGTCGAAAACGCCCGGAATGGCGGTAAGAAAGTTGTGGCCACTTCCTCGCGTTCTCTCATCGTCGCCACCTGCTAGAGCCGCTGCCGCTACACTCGCCGGCCTCCACTGCACCTCTGGCCATCGCCACCACGCTCGGCCGAGCCTCCTCTACACTTCCGCCGTTGACGCAGCCCCCACCTTCTTCCTTTCTTCTTCTTCCTCGATCTCTTTCTTTCTTTTCTTTTCTTTCTTTTCCTTTCTCTTATCGCAAGTTAGTCCTCCAAGTTTTCTTCTTTACCATTTAGTCCCTCAACTTTATTAATTATTAACAATTTTCGCCCTATAAAGTTTTTGTTTAACCCTCCAACTTTTTTTTAGCTTTTCAATTAAACCCCTAACTATTTGATTTAGGCCAAATTACAATTATTAAAAATATAGAATTACTTATTTACCCTTGCTTTAAATGTGAAATTATCAAAATGCCTTTACTGACACATTTAATTATAAAAATACCAACCATACAAATTTTGGTTTAAACCCCAAACTAAAGCAATTATATTTTTAATCCTTATTCCAGAATTAATTTGTCAATTTAATCTTAACACTTAATTAACTTAAATAATCAATTTGCTAACTATTTTTCAATTAAAGTCAAACCATTTGCTAATTAAGATTTATCATTCCTCAATAAATTATTTTATAAAATATTATTTACTAATTCTTTTATAACTCTCAAATATAGAATTTAATTTATATATTCATATTGGGGAAAAATTAAGTGACATATATATATATATGTATAATTTACCCCAATTCCATTACTCAAAATAAAGCTAAATTAAATTAAATAAAAACTTGTTATTAATTATTACTAATATTATTATTATTATTAAGAGAAAATTTTAGGTATTACACTCTCCCCCCCTTAAGAAAATTCATCCTCGAATTTTAAAAGAAAGATGCTCACACAAAAACCAAAACTAATGAGAGTAAGAACCTCTCATCTCTAGCTCGACTTCTCAGGTGCTTTCCTCAATAGAATAATTCAACCTCAAGACCTTGACTATCGGTAAAACTCAAAAGCAAAGTTGATGAACTCGAGAATCCATAATCATGACTGACTGCTCCTCGAAAGTCAAATCTTCACTTACTTCCACGCACCGAGGTTGCAACACGAGCAGAAGATCAAAAATATACTTCCTCTACACAAATATACAAAATACCGGATTGACCTGTGAGAAACTTTAGCGGCAAGTCCCACTTGTATGCCACATCACCAATCCTGCCAATAATTCCAAGGGTTCCACACAATAAGGGCTAACTCGCCTTTCTTACCAAATCACATCACTTCTTACATATGAGACGCCTTAGGAATACATACTCTCTAATACTAATCTCCACACGCTCCCGCTTTGGGTCAGCATAACTCCTCTACTTTCTGAAAGCTATCTTCAGCCGCTCGTGAATAAAATGAATCTTCTCTTAAATGAATTATCTGAACCAACTCTGGTCTTGCCAAAATTCAATTAGCCAAATTCTATCTTAATGACGTGTCCCTTGCACCTATAGAATATCCTTAACATCCACATCACATCATCCATCTGATTGCGATAATCGATACAAAACTATGCCATCCTGACACAAAATTCCTCCTAGACTGGAATCTAGAAAGTCTCCTATGTTCCTCTATAGTCCAACATAGAGCCTACTGCGCCACAGATTCATTCTCACAAGAACTAAGCTTGTCATCTAGAGAATCCCAAGCTAACGCAATTTACCTTGAAAGATTTACTTATTTATTTACTTTCTAACCATCACTGATAAAAATTATAATTATCTTGAAAAACACCTTTATAAAATCGTAAAATCACTAGTCGTTTTCTTTATATAAAATTCTATAATATTATGCACCAGGGTGATGATACCCCCTATCACCAAGTGTTGCAATGCACGATGTATGATGCATGCCCTAAAAATGAGTTATGGAGTTGTGCATGCCTAACAATGAAATGTCGTAATGAGTTCTTGCGGGACTGGGTGCAATATTATATTTTAAAACACTTTATTCTACATACAAAAATAGTAGTGTTTGCTTAAGCTTCTTTGGATTCCGAGCGTCTGAAAAATACACCAACCACCATTCTTAAGCTTCTTACAACCACAAAACTCAACCATATATGCTCTGACCTCTGCTCGACATTCCACGTACTAACTTTGATTCTACTCATTACGGCGATACTTGATGCGATGACGAGACAGTTCATGACACGACTGCAACTACACTCTGCAATAATTCTAAACTGTGGTGCCCACCGTCGAAACAATAATCAAAGCACCTAAGGCCGGGTCGGCACTAATCACTTGGAGAAATGGCACGAATCTACCGCGCTTTTGATCTTGCTATATCTACAGCGCTCATTCTCAATACAACATCAAAGACAAGCTCACAAGAAAGAGAAAAGATATACTCTCTAACAGTGAAAGCTGAGACACTGGAGTCAATGAAAACAAACAAGGACAGACTTAATCCTAGCATCGCAGTAGTAAGAATCTTAACCTAGGTCGAAGGAAATCTAAACCTAGACTCTAATACCAACTTTGTCACGACCCGATCTGTGGGCCCGTGACCGGCACTAGGGAATGGGTAGGCTTAAGGCCACCAAATCCCGTAGTAAGCCTGTCCATTCTCTAACTCAAACAAAATGAAGTTCGAACTTTGTTCATAAGCCCTTTTCCATAATTAACCTTAAATTATCATGTACTATATATCAACTTCGGTCTGCCAGTATAATTAGGCAAGACCTGAATTTGTATAAAATTATAAAATGATAAATCTGAAATTTCTACTGTAGAGATTCTAGAGTTTTAAAAGTTACACCAATAAAATATTAGTTACATTAACCCGAAGATGAAAAGAACTGCAGAAAAAGTAACAACACCTGAAAAACAGTGAAATTGAGACTGTCAGTCTCGAGAGTAAATTAAAATCATATATCCAAAAACAAATACAAACACTTCAATAACATATTTTTTTACTTTAAAATAAAATATTAAGTCATGCAAAAACACGTGTCTTGCCATGCTTCTTATAAAATGAATTTTTACATACTATGGGACGGAGTACCTCAGTAGAACCCTAATCCCATTACTAAACAGTCTTAGCCTTTCGGCTCTCTCGTTCTAACAAAACTAGCGCCCACAGAGCGAAGCTCGACCAGGGTCCTTAAGTCCAATTTGGTCACTTAAATTTCTAACAAAGCTGGCGCCTGGAGAGCAATGCTCGGCCAAGGACCTTCACTCTGGCAATCTCACTCTACTCAGCCTAAAAAGTTAAACTCGACCATGGCAAGTCCTAAATGTCATGACCTGATCTGTGGGCTCGTGACCGGCACTAGGGAATGGGTAGGCGTAAAGGCACCAAATCCTGTAGTAAGCTTGACTATTCACTAATTAATACAAAAGTAACCCAGACTATGTCCATTGACACTTTTCCACCATTAAACTTTAGCCATCATATACTACAAATTAAATTCGATCTGTAATTACGCAAGACCTGAATTTACATAAAATTATAAAATGATAAATCTAAAATTTCTACTTTGGAGATTCTAGAAGTTTAAAAGTCAAACATACTAAAAATTAGTTACATTAACCCGAAGATGAAGGACTCGGGCTGCTAGAGAAAAGAATAGCACAAAAGCTAACAATACCTGAAAAACAGTTAAATTGAGACTGTTAGTCTCGAGAGTGAGTTAAAGGGTAAATTTTTTAATATGAGAAAATAACCCCGTAAGGGTGGTATATTAATAAATATTAGAAAATAACCCCGTAATACGGGGATATTTATAAATCGGAGAATATAATCGCGCAATTTTGGTATATTTCTGACTATGGGAGAACAACCCCTTAAATGGGTTAATTTTAGAGTATGAGAAAACAACCATGTAAAAGGGGTATATTTGTCGATATAAAATATAACACCGTAAAACGTGTAAATTTATGAATTTGACAAAACAACCCCATAATAGTGTTAATAATTTAATATGAGAAAACAACCCCATAAAAGTAGTGTAATTGAGAGTCTTAGAAAATAGCCTAGTAGAATGGGTAAATTTTTTAATATGAGAAAGCAACCCCGTAATGTGGGGATATTTATCAATCGCAGAAAATAACACTGTAATCTTGGTATATTTGTGAGTATGAGAAAACAACCCCTTCAGTGGATTAATTTTATAATATGAAGAAACAACCCATAAAGTGGTATATTTGTCGAAATAAGAAAATAACCCCGTAAAACATGTATATTTATGAATTTGAGAAAACAACCCCATAATAGTGCTAATAGATTAATATGAGAAAACGACCCCATAAAAGTGATATATCTATCAATATAAGAAAATAACATCGTAAAACGTGTATTTTTATAAATCTGAGAAAACAACCCCGTAAGAGTAGTGTCATTGCCAGCCTAAGAAAGCAGCCTCGTAGAAGGGGTAAATTTTTTAATATGAGAAAATAACCCCGTAATACGGGGATATTTATCAATCGGAGAAAATAATCCCGTAATTTTGGTATATTTATAAGTATGAGAAAACAACCCCTTAAATGGGTTAATTTTAGTGTATGAGAAAACAACCCCGTAAAAGGGGAATATTTGTCGATATAAGAAAATAACCCTGTAAAATGTGTAAATTTATGTATTTGACAAAACAACCCCATAATAGAGCTAATAATTTAACATGAGAAAATGGATCGTAAAAGTGGTATATTTATCAATATAAGAAAATAACCTCGTAAAACGTGTATATTTATGAATCTGAGAAAACAACCCCGTAAAAGTAGTGTAATTGCGAGTCTCAGAAAATAGCCTCGCAGATGGGGTAAATTTTCTAAAAAGAAAAAATAACCCCGTAATACGGGGATATTTATCAATCGGAGAAAATAACCCCGTAATTTTAGTATATTTGTGAGTATGAGAAAATAACCCCTTAAATGAGTTAATTTTATAATATGAGAAACCAACCCCGTAAAAGGGGTATATTTGTCAATATAAGAAAATAACCATGTAAAACGTGTATATTTATGAATTTGACAAAACCACCCCACAACCGTGCTAATACTTTAATATGAGGAAAAACGACACCGAAATAGTGGTATATTTATCAATATAAGAAAATAACCCGGTAAAACATGTATATCTATGAATATGAGAAAACAACCCCATAAGAGTAGTGTAATTGCGAGTCTGAGAAAACAGCGTCGTAGATGGGGTAAATTTTCTAATATGAGAATACAACCCCATAATTTTGGTATATTTGTGAGCATGAAAAAAAAACCCTTAAATAGGTTAATTTTATAATATGAGAAAACAACGCGTAAAAGAGGTATATTTGTCGATATAAGAAGATAATCTCGTAAAATGTGTATATTTATGAATTTGAGAAAACAACCCTATAATATTGCTAATAATTTAATATGAGAAAACGACTCCATAAAAGTGGTAAATTTATCAAT
Source organism: Ricinus communis (assembly GCF_019578655.1). NCBI lineage: Eukaryota > Viridiplantae > Streptophyta > Magnoliopsida > Malpighiales > Euphorbiaceae > Ricinus > Ricinus communis. The sequence continues at coordinate 1,768,843 of NC_063259.1, forward strand.
ATAAGAAAATAACCCCATAAAACGTGTATATTTATGAATATGAGAAAACAAACCTGTAAAATTAGTGTAATTGCGAGTCTGAGAAAACAGCCTCGTAGATGTAAATTTTTTAATATGAGAAAACAACCCCTTAATATGGAGATATTTATCAATAGGAGAAAATAACCCCGTAATTTTGGTATATTTGTGAGTATGAGAAAACAACCGCTTAAAATGGTTAATTTTCTAATATGAGAAAACAACCCCGTAAAAGTGGTATATTTTTCAATATAAGAAAATAATCCCGTAAAATGTGTATATTTAGGGATTTGATAAAACAACTCCATAATAGTGCTAATAATTTAATATGAGAAAACGACCCCGTAAAAGTTGTATATTTATCAATATAAGAAAATAATGTCGTAAAATGTGTATATTTATGAATCTGAGAAAACAACCCCGTAAAAGTAGTGTAATTGTGAGTCTGAGAAAACAGCCTCGTAGAATGAGTAAATTTTTTAATATGAGAAAACAACACCGTAAGAGGGGCATATTTCTAAATATTAGAAAACAACCGCGTAACATTGGGGTACTTATCAATCGGAGAAAATAACCCCTTAATTTTGGTATATTTGTGAGTATGGAAAAACAATCCCTTAAATAGGTTAATTTTATAATATGAGAAAACAACCCCGTAAAAGGAGTATATTTGTAGATATAAGAAAATAACCCCGTAATACGTGTATATTTATGAATTTGAGAATACAACCCCATAATAGTGCTAATAATTTAATATGCGAAAATGGTCCTGTAAAAGTGGTATATTTATCAATATAAGAAAATAACCCCGTAAAAGTAGTGTAATCGGGAGTCTGAGAAAAGAACCTCATAGAAGGGGTAAATTTTTTAATACGAGAAAATAATCCCATAAGACGGGTATATTTATAACTATTAGAAAACAACCCCATAATATCGGGATATTTATCAATCGCAGAATATAACCCTGTAATTTTGGTATATTTGTGAGTATGGGAAAACAACACCTTAAATGTGTTAATTTTAGAGTATGAAAAAACAACCCCTTAAAAGAGGTATTTGTTGATATAAGAAAATTACCCCATAAAAAGTGTAAATCTATGAATTTGACAAAACAACCCCATAATAATACTAATAATTTAATACGAGAAAACAACCTCGTAAAAGTGGTATATTTATCAATATAAGAAAATAATCTCATAAAACGTGTATATTTATGAATCTGAGAACACAAACCCCAAAAAGTAGTGTAATTGCAAGTTTGAGAAAACAGCCCCGTAGATGTAAATTTTTTAATATGAGAAAGTAACACCGTAATGCGGGGATATTTATTAATCGGAGAAAATAACCTAGCAATTTTGGTATATTTGTGAGTATGAGAAAACAACCCTTTAAATGGGTTAGTTTTGTAATATGAGAAAACAACCCCGTAAAAGGGGTATATTTGTCGATATAAGAAAATAACCCCGTAAAATATGTATATTTATGAATTTGAGAAAACAATCCCATAATAGTGCTAATACTTTAATATGAGAAAACGACCCCGTAAAAGTGGTGTATTTATCAATATATGAAAATAACCTCGTAAAATGTCTATATTTATGAATCTCAGAAAACAACCCTGTAAAAGTAGTCTAATTGTGAGTCTGAGGAAACAGCCTTGTACAAGGGGTAAATTTTTTAATATGAGAAAACAACCCCTTAATACGGGGTTACTTATCAATTGGAGAAAATAACCTCGTAATTTTGGTATATTTATGAGTATGAGAAAACAACCCCTTAAATGGGTTAATTTTAGTGTATAAGAAAACAACCCCGTAAAAGGGAAATATTTGTCGATATAAGAAAATAACCTTGTAAAACGTGTAAATTTATGAATTTGGCAAAACAACCCCATAATAGAGCTAATAATTTAATATGAAAAAATGACCCCGTAAAAGTGGTATATTTATCAATATAAGAAAATAACCTCGTAAAACATGTATATTTATGAATATGAGAAAACAACCCCGTAAAAGTCATGTAATTGCGAGTTTGAGAAAATAGTATCGTAGATGGGGTAAATTTTCTAATATGAGAAAACAACCCCGTAATATGGAGATTTTATCAATCGGAGAAAATAACCTCGTAATTTTGGTATATTTTTTAGTATGAGAAAACAACCTTTAAATAGGTTAATTTTATAATATGAGAAAACAACAGCGTAAAAGAGGTATATTTGTCGATATAAGAAAACAACCCCGTAAAACGTATATATTTATGAATTTGAGAAAACAACCCCATAATAGTACTGATAATTTAATATGAGAAAACGATCCCGTAAAAGTGCTATATTTATCAATATAAGAAAATATCCCCGTACAAGTAGTATAATTGCGAGTCTGAGAAAACAGCATCGTAGAAGGGGTAAATTTTTTAATATGAGAAAATAACCCCGTATGAGGGGTATATTTATGAATATTAGAAAACAACCCCATAATACGGGGATATTTATCAATTGGAGAAAATAACCCCGTAATTTTGGTATACTTGTGACTATGAGAAAACAACCCCTTAAATAGGTTAATTTTATAATATCAGAAAACAACCGCGTAAAAGAGGTATATTTGTCGATATAAGAAAATAACCCCGTAAAATGAGTAAATTTATGAATTTGATAAAATAACCCCATAATACTGCTAATAATTTAATATGAGAAAACGACCCCGTAAAAGTGGTATATTTATCAATATAAGAAAATAATTCTGTAAAACGTGTATATTTATGAATATGAGAAAACAACCCCGTAAAGTTAGTGTAATTGCGAGTCTGAGAAAACAGCCTCGTAGATGTAAAATTTTTAATATGAGAAAACAGCCCCGTAATACGGAGATATTTATCAATCGGAGAAAATAACCCCGTAATTTTGGTATATTTGTGAGTATGAGAAAACAACCCCTTAAATGGGTTAATTTTATAATATGAGAAAACAACCCCGTAAAAGGGGTATATTTTTCAATATCAGAAAACAATCCCGTAAAACATGTATATTTATGGATTTGAGAAAACAACCCCATAATAGTGCTAATAATTTAATATGAGAAAACGAGCCTATAAAAGTGGTATATTTGTCAATATAAAATAATAATGTCGTAAAATGTGTATATTTATGAATCTGAAAAAACAACCCGTAAAGTAGTGTAATTGCGACTCTGAGAAAACAGCCTCGTAGAAGGGATAAATTTTTTAATATGAGAAAACAACCCCGTAAGAGGGGGTATATTTCTAAATATTAGAAAACAACTCCGTAACATGGGGGTACTTATCAATCGGAGAAAATAGCCCCGTAATTTTTGTATATTTGTGAATGAAAAACAACCCTTTAAATAGATTAATTTTATAATATGAGAAAACAACCCTGTAAAAGGGCTATATTTGTAGATATAAGAAAATAACCCCGTAATACGTGTATATTTATAAATTTGAGAATACAACCCTATAATAGTGCTAATAATTTAATATGAGAAAATAGCCCTCTAAAAGTGGTATATTTATCAATAAAAGAAAATAACCCCGAAAAAGTAGTGTAATTGCGAGTATGATAAAACAGCCTCGTAGAAGTGGTAAATTTTTTAATATGAGAAAACACCCCCGTAATACGGGGATATTTATCAATCGGAGAGAATAACACTGTAAATTTGTTATATTTATGAGTATGAGAAAATAACCCCATAAATGGGTTAATTTTATAATATGAGAAAACAACCCCGTAAAAGGGATATATTCGTCGATATAAGAAAAATAACCCCGTAAAATGTGAAAATTTATGAATTTGATAAAACAACCGCTTAATAGTGCTAATAATTTAATACAAGAAAACAACCTAGTAAAAGTGGTTTATTTATCAATATAAGAAAATAACCTCGTAAAACATGTATATTTATGAATCTGAGAAAACAACCCCGTAAAAATAGTGTAATTGCGAGTCTGAGAAAACAGCCTCGTATAAGGGATAAATTTTTTAATATGATACAATAACCCCGTAAAAATAGTGTAATTGCGAGTATGAGAAAACTACCCCTTAAATGGGTTAATTTTAGTATATGAGAAAACAATCCCGTAAAAGGGGTATATTTGTCGATATAAGAAAATAACCCCGTAAAATATGTATATTTATGAATTTGAGAAAACAACCCCATAATAGTCTTAATAATTTAATATAAGAAAATGACCTAGTAAAGTTGGTATATTTATTAATATATGAAATTAACCCCATAAAACGTGTATATTTATGAATCTGAGAAAATAATCCCGTAAAATAGTGTAATTGCGAGTTTAAGAAAATAGTCTTGTAGAAGGGGTAAATTTTTTAATATGAGAAACAACCCAGTAATACGGGGATATTTATCAATCGGAGAAAATAACCCCGTAATATTGGTATATTTATGAGTATGAGAAAACAAACCCGTATAAGGGGTATATTTGTCAATATAAAAAATAACCCCGTAAAACGTATATATTTATGAATTTGTGAAAACAACACCGTAAAAGTAGTGTAATTGCGAGTCTGAGAAAACAGTCTCATAGATGGGGTAAATTTTCTAATATGAGAAAACAACCCCGTAACACAGGGATATTCATCAATCGGAGAAAAAAAAACACCGTAACTTTGGTATAGTTGTGAGTACGAGAAAACAGTCCCTTATATCGGTTAATTTTTTAATATGAGAAAACAATACGTAAAAGGGGTATATTTGCCCATATGAGAGAATAACCCTGTAAAACGTGTAAATTTATAAATTTGACAAAACAATCCCATAATAGTCCTAATAATTTAATATGAGAAAACGACCCCATAAAAGTGGTATATTTATCAATAGAAGAAAATAACCCCGTAAAACTTAAATATTCATGAATTTGTGAAAACAACACCGTAAGAGTAGTGTAATTGTGAATTTGAGAAAACATCCTCGTAGATGGGGTAAATTTTCTAATATGAGAAAACAACCCCATAAATGGGTTAATTTTATAATATGAGAAAATAACATCATAAAAGGGGTATATTTATCGATATAAGAAAATAACCCCGTAAAACTTATAAACTTATGAATTTGACAAACAACCCCATAATAGTCCTAATAATTTAATATGAGAAAACGACCCCGTAAAAGTGGTATATTTATCAATATAAGAAAATAACCTCGTAAATAACGTGTATATTTATGAATCTGAGAAAACAACTCCGTAAAAGTAGTGTAATAGCGAGTCTAAGAAAACAGCCTCGTAGAAGGGGTAAATTTTTTAATATGAGAAAACAACCCCGTAATACGGGATCTTTATCAATCGGAGAAAATAACCCCGTAAATTAGGTATATTTGTGAGTATGAGAAAACAACCATTTAAATGAGTTAATTTTATAATTTGAGAAAACAACCCTGTAAACGTGTAAATTTATGAATTTGACAAAACAACCATATAATAGTGCTAATAATTTAATATGAGAAAATAACCACGTAAAAATAGTGTTATTGCGAGTCTGACAAAACAGCCTCGCAAATGTAAATTTTTTAATACGAGAAAACAACTCCGTAATACGGGGATATTTATAAATCGGAGAAAATAACCCCGTAATTTTGGTATATTTGTGAGTATGAGAAAATAACCCCTTAAATTGGTTAATTTTATAATATGAGAAAATGACCCCATAAAAGTGGTATATTTGTCAATATAAGAAAATAACCCTGAAAAGCGTGTATATTTATGAATCTGAGAAAACAACCCCGTAAAAGTAGTGTAATTGCGAGTTTGAGAAAACAGCCTCGTAGAAGGGGTAAATTTTTTAATATGAGAAAACAACACCGTAATACGGGGATATTTATCAATCGGAGAAATAACACCGTAATTTTGGTATATTTGTGAGTATGAGAAAACAACCACTTAATGGGTTAATTTTATAATATAAGAAAATAATCCCGTAAAAGAAGTATATTTGTCGATATAAGAAAATAACCCCATAAAACATTTAAATTTATGAATTTGAGAAAAGAACCCCATAGTGCTAATAATTTAATATGAGAAAACGACCCTGTAAAAATTGTATATTTATCAATACAAGAAAATAACCCTGTAAAACGTGAATATTTATGAATTTGTGAAAACAACATCGTAAAAGTAGTGTAATTGTGAGTTTGAGAAAACATTCTCGTAGATGGGGTAAATTTTTTAATATGAGAAAACAACTCCGTAATACAGGGATATTTATCAATCGTAGGAAATAACCCCGTAATTTTGGTATGTTTGTCAGTATGCGAAAACAACCCCTTAAATAGTTTAATTTAAGAGTATGAGAAAACAACCCCGTAACAGTGGTATATTTGTCGATATAAGAAAATAATCCCATAAGATGTGTAAATTTATGAATTTGACAAAACAACCCCCATAATAATGCTAATAATTTAATATGAGAAAAGGACCCCGTAAAAGTGGTATATTTATCAATGTAAGAAAATAACCCCGTAAAACGTGTATTTTTATGAATCTGAGACACCAATCCTGTAAAAGTAGTGTAATTGCAAGTATGAGAAAACAACCTCATAGAAGAGGTAAATTTTTTAATATGAGAAAACAACCTCGTAATACGGGGATATTTATCAATCATAGAAAATAACCCTGTAATTTTGGTATATTTATGAGTATGAGAAAACAATCCCATAAAAGGTGTATGTTTGTCGATATAAGAAAATAACCCCATGTAACATTTAAATTTATAAATTTGACAAAACAACCGAATAATAGTGCTAATAATTTAATATGATAAAACGACCCCGTAAAAGTGGTATATTTATAAATATAAAAAATAACCCTGAAGAACGTGTATATTTATGAATTTGAGAAAACAAAGCCGTAAAAGAAGTGTATATTGCGAGTTTGAGAAAACAGCCTCGTAGAAGGGGTAAATTTTTTAATATGAGAAAATAACCCCATAATATGGGGATATTTATAAATCGGAGAAAATAACCCCGTAATTTTAGTATATTTGTGAGTATGAGAAAACGACCCCTTAAATGGATTAATTTTATTAGTAAATAACCCCGTAAAACGTATATATTTAGGAATATGAGAAAACAACCCCGTAAAAGTAGTGTAATTGCGAGTCTGACAAAACAGCCTGGTAGAAGGGGTAAATTTTTAATATGAGAAAATAACCCCGCAATATAGGGATATTTATCATTCGGACAAAATAACCCCATAATTTTGGTTTATTTGTTAGTATGAGAAAACAACCCTGTAAAAGGAGTATATTTGTCGATATTAGAAAATAACCCCGTAAAAAAATGTGTAGATTTATGAATTTGATAAAACAACTCCGTAATAGTCCTAATAATTTAATATGAGAAAACGATCCCGTAAAAGTGGTATATTTATCAATATAAGAAAATAACCCCCTAAAATGTGTATATTTATGATTCTGAGAATACAACCTCGTAAAAGTATTGTAGTTGCGAGTTTGAAAAAACAGTCTCGTAGAAGGGGTAAATTTTTTAATATGAGAAAACAACCCCATAATACGGGGATATTTATCATTTGGAGAAAATAACCCCGTAATTTTGGTATATTTGTGAGTATGACAAAACAGCCCCATAAAATGGGTTAATTTTATAGTATGAGAAAACAACCCCGTAAAATGGGTATATTTGTCGATATAAGAAAATAACCCCGTAAAACCTGTAAATTTATGAATTTGACAAAACAACTCCATAATAGTGCTAAAATTTAATATGAGAAAACGACACCATAAAGTGGTATATTTAACGATATAAGAAAATATCCACGTAAAACGTGTATATTTATGAATCTGAGAAAACTACCCCATAAAAGTAGTGTAATTGCGAGTATGAGAAAATAGCATCATATAAGCGGAAAATATTTAATATGAGAAAATAACCCCGTAACACGGGGATATTTATTAATCGGAGAAAATAATCCCGTAATTTTGTAATATTTGTGAGTATGAGAAAAGAATCCTTTAATGGGTTAATGTTAGAGTATCAGAAAACAATCCCGTAAAAGGGGTATATTTGTCGATATAAGAAAATAACCCCGTAAAACGTGTAAATTTATGAATTTGACAAAAAAACCCCATAATAGACCTAATAATTTAATACGAGAAAACGACCCCATAAAAGTGAAATATTTATCAATATAAGAAAATAACCCCGTAAAAAACATGTATATTTATGAATCTGAGAAAACAACTCCGTAAAAGTAGTGTAAGTGCGAGTCTGAGAAAACAGCCTCGTAGAAGGGGTAAATTTTTTAATATGAGAAAACAACCCCGGAATACGGGATATTTATCAATCGGAGAAAATAACCCCGTAAATTTGTTATATTTGTTAGTATGAGAAAATAACCCTTTAAATGGGTTAATTTTATAATTTAAGAAAATAACCCCATAAAACGTGTAAATTTATGGATTTGATAAAACAACCACATAATAGTGCTAATAATTTAATACGAGAAAACGACCACGTAAAAATAGTGTTATTGCAAGTCTGACAAAATAGCCTCACAAATGTAAATTTTTTAATACGAGAAAATAACTCCGTAATACGGGGACATTTATCAATCGGAGAAAATAACCCCGCAATTTTGGTATATTTGTGAGTATGGAAAAATAACCCCTTAAATGGGTTAATTTTATAATATCAGAAAACGACTCCATAAAAGTGGTATATTTGTCAATATAAGAAAATAACTCCAAAAAACACTATATTTTTATGAATCTAAGAAAATAACCTCGTAAAAATAGTGTAATTGCGAGTCTTACAAAACAGCCTCGTAGAATGGATAAATTTTTTAATATGTGAAAAAAATCACGTAAGAGGTGCATATTTATAAATATTAGAAAATAGCCCCATAACACGGGGATATTTATCAATCGAGGAAAATAAACCCGTAAAATTTTGGTATATTTGTGACTATGGAAAAACAACCCCTTAAATTGGTTAATTTTAGAGTATAAGAAAACAACCCCATAAATGGAGTATATTTGTCAATATAAAAAAATAAAAACATGTAAATTTATGAATTTGAGAAAACAATCCCATAATAGTGCTAATAATTTAATATGAGAAAACGACCCCGTAAAAGTGGTGTATTTATCAATAAAAGAAAATAACCCCGTAAAACGTGTATGTTTATGAATCTGAGAAAATGACCCCGTTAAAGTAGTGTAATTGTGAGTATCAGAAAACAGCCTCGTAGAAGGTGTAAATTTTTTAATATGAGAAAACAATCGCGTAAGAGGGCAATATTTATAACTATTAGAAAACAACCGCGTAACACGGGGATATTTATTAACCAGAGAAAATAACCCCATAATTTTGGTATATTTGTGAGTATGGAAAAATAACCTCTTAAATGGGTTAAATTTAGAGTATAAGAAAATAAACCCGTAAATGGGGTATATTTATCGATATAAGAATATAACCACGTAAAACGTGTATATTTATGAATTTGACAAAACAACCCCATAATTGTGCTAATAATTTAATATGAGAAAACGACCCTGTAAAAATGGTATATTTCTTAATATAAGAAAATAATTCCGTAAAACGAGTTTATTTATGAATATGAGAAAACAACCCCGTAAAAGTAGTGTAATTGCGAGTCTGAGAAAACAGCCTCGTAGAAGGGGTAAATATTTTAATATGAGAAAACAACCCCATAATAAGGGGATATTTATCAATCGGAGAAAATAACCCCAGAACTTTGGTATATTTGTAAGTACGAGAAAACATTCCCTTAAATAGGTTAATTTTATAATATGAGAAAAGAACCCCGTAAAAGGGGTATATTTATCGATATAAGAAAATAACTCCGTAAAACGTGTATATTTATGAATTTAAAAAAAAATTCCATAATTGTGCTAATAATTTAATATGAGAAAACGACCCCGTAAAAGTGATATATTTATCGATATAAGAAAAGAACCCCGTAAAATGTGTAAATTTATGAATTTGAGAAAACAACCCATAATAGTGCTAATAATTTAATATGGAGAAATGACCCTGTAAAAATGGTATATTTATCAATAGAAGAAAATAACTCCGTAAAATGTGTATATTTATAAATATGAGAAAACAACCCCGTAAATGTAGTGTAATTGCGAGCCTGAGAAAACAGTCTCGTAGAAGGGGTAAATTTTTTAATATGAGAAAACAACCCGGTAATACAGGGATATTTATCAATCGAAGAAAATAACCCCGTAATTTTGTTATATTTATGAGTATGAGAAAACATTACCTTAAATGGGTTAATTTATAATATGGAGTATATTTGTCGATATAAGAAAATTACAACGTAAAACGTGTTAAATTTATCAATTTGAGAAAACAACCCCATAATAGTGCTAATAATTTAATATGAGAAAACGACCCCGTAAAAGTGGTATATTTATCAATATAAGAAAATAACCCCGTAAAACGTGTATATTTATGAATCTGAGAAAATAACCCCGTAAAAGTAGTGTAATTGCAAGTTTAAGAAAACAGCCTCGTAGAAGGGGTAAATTTTTTGATATGAGAAAACAACCGTGTAAGAGGGCTATATTTATAACTATTAGAAAACAACCCCATAATGCGGAGATATTTATCAATCGGAGAAAATAACCCTGTAATTTTGGTATATTTGTGAGTTTGGAGAAACAACCTCTTAAATGGGTTAATTTTAGAGTTTAAGAAAATAAACCCATAAATGGGGTATATTTGTCGATATAAGAAAATAACCCCATAAAATGTGTAAATTTATGAATTTGAGAAAACAACACCATAATAGTGCTAATAATTTAATATAAGAAAACGACCCCGTAGAAATGATATATTTCTCAATATAAGAAAATAATTCCGTAAAATGAGTTTATTTATGAATATGAGAAAACAACCCCGTAAAAGTAGTGTAATTGCGAGTCTGAGAAAACAGCATTGTAGAAGGGGTAAATCTTTTAATATGAGAAAACAACCCCGTAACACGGGGATATTTATCAATCGGAGAAAATAACCTCGTAACTTTGGCATATTTATGAGTATGAGAAAACATAAAAATGTGTTAATTTTATAATATTTGTGAGTATGAGAAACGTTCCCTTAAATGTGTTCATTTTATAATATGAGATAAGAACCCCGTAAAAGGGGTATATTTGTTGATATAAGAAAATAATCTCATAAAACGTGTATATTTATAAATTTAACAAAACAACCCCATAATTGTGCTAATAATTTTATATGAGAAAACGACCCCGTAAAAGTGATATATTTATCGATATAAGAAAATAATCCTGTAAAACGTATAAATTTATGAATCAGAGAAAATAATCCCTTAATAGTGCTAATAATTTAATATGGGGAAACGACCCTGTAAAATGGTATATTTATCAATATAACAAAATAACTCTGTAAAACGTGTATATTTATGAATATGAAAAAACAACCCCGTAAATGTAGCGTAATTGCTAGTATGAGAAAACAGCCTTGTAGAAGGGGTAAATTTTTTAATATGAGAAAACAACCCGGTAATACGGGGACATTTATCAATCGGAGGAAATAACCCCGTAATTTTGGTATTTTTGTGTGTATGAGAAAACATTGCCTTAAATGGGTAAATTTTACAATATGAGAAAAGAACCCCGTAAAAGGGGTATATTTGTCGATACAAGAAAATAACCTCGTAAAACGTGTATATTTATAAATTTGACAAAACAACCCCATAATTGTGCTAATAAGTTAATATGAGAAAACGACCCCGTAAGAGTGGTATATTTATTAATATAAGAAAATAACTTTGTAAAACGTGTAGATTTATGAATCTGAGAAAACAACCTACTAAAAGTATTATAATTGCGAGCCTGAGAAAACAGCCTTGTAGAAGGGGTAAATCTTTTAATATGAGAAAACAACCCCATAAGACGGGGATATTTATCAATCGGAGAAAATAACCCCGTAATTTTGGTATATTTATGAGTATGAAAAAACAATCCATTAAATGGGTTAATTTTATAATATTAGAAAATAACCCCGTGAAAGGGGTGTATTTGTCGATATAAGAAAATAACCCCGTAAAACTTGTTAAATTTATGAATTTGAGAAAACAGTCCCATAATAGTGCTAATAATTTAATATGAGAAAATGACCTTGTAAAAGTGGTATATTTATCAATATAAGAAAATAATCCCGTAAAACGTGTATATTTATAAATCTGAGAAAACAACCCCGTAAAAGTAGTGTAATTGCGAGTCTAAGAAAACAGCCTCATATAAGGGGTAAATTTTTTAATATGAGAAAACAACCGCGTAAGAGGGCTATATTTATAAATATTAGAAAACAACCTCGTAACACGAGGATATTTATCAATCGGAAAAAATAACTCCGTAATTTTGGTATATTTGTGAGTATGGAAAAACGACCCCTGAAATGGGTTAATTTTATAAAATGAGAAAACAACCCCGTAAATGGGGTATATTCGTCGATATAAGAAAATAACCCCATAAAACGTGTATATTTATGAATTTGAGAAAATAACCCCGTAATAGTGCTAATAATTCAATATGAGAAAACGACCCTGTAAAAGTGGTATATTTATCAATATAAGAAAATAACCCCGTAAAACGTGTATATTTATGAATCTGACAAATAAACCCCGTAAAAGTAGTGTAATTGAGAGTCTAAGAAAACAGCCTCATAGAAGGTGTAAATCTTTTAATATGAGAAAACAACCTCGTAGCACAGGGATATTTATCAATCGGAGAAAATAACCCCGTAATTTTTGTATATTTGTGAGTATGGAAAAACAACCCCTTAAATGGGTTAATTTTAGTGTATAATAGAACCCTGTAAATGGGGTATATTTGTAACGCCTGCATTTTCTCATCATACATGTTATGTGTATTTATATTTAATCATTGGGCATATAATGGTATATTAATAATATTTTTATTTTATGAGAGTAGATATATATATTAATTATAAGTAGAGAATAGGAAGCATATTAGATTATTAATTAGATAAGTTGATTAAGTACTTGGGTTATGTGTATTAAGCCTTAAGACTTAATTGAACCAATAGTTGAAGGTTGGGTAAATAGATTGGACTTAAAAGATACAATTAAAAGTGAGTACTTATGTATGGTTAGTAAGAATTAACTTAGGATCATAAACTAGTTTAAGTAGGTGGTGGCATTGGGAGATGAATCTTGGAAATTGGAACCATGAGCAAGCTCATTTTACCTCTTCATTTCTCTAAAACTCGTACATGGCCAAAACTCAAAATTTGGAACAAGAGAGAGGAGTGAAATACCTAGAAAAATTTAAGATTAAGATAGGATTTTACCAACTATTGAAGGAGTCAAGCTAAAGCTAAAGGATTTGAGCATATTAGCAACCCAAAAGCTGAAATTGGTGAGTTGTTACTTGAGTATTATTTATTTTTTATGAGGGTTCTTGATTATAAATTGGAAAAACTTTAATTGATGCTGTTATTAATTAATTAAAGGTCTGATTATCATAAATTAGTAGAGTATTGAATGATTACATAGAGATTAAGCTTGATTTAAGTTTAAGTATGTCAAGACAGAAAACTGTCAAAATTCCAGTAACCTTGATGTTCTGTATTTTAGGCATAACATGCGTTATATAAGTCCAAATTAAGCATAATTTGTGTCTATGGAAATTTTGAAGAGTCCTCTATAACTTTATAGTTTTGTGATTTTGCTATTTTTGCCGTTTTGGTTGCTTAAATTGAGCAAACAGATTGCTGCTTGGGTACAACTAGTTGTATGACCCTTGCTTAGTAATTTCGGAATAATTAAATCTATAGAAGTCGGAATTGAGTAATTCTTCTTGAAGATGAAACTAGGAACATAAAAGTATATGTTTATTTAATACGAGATTTTTTATTAAGCCAAGTTTGCCCAGCAATAAATATACTTTGGTACTAAATTCTGTCCAGAATGTTGGAGATTAGTTTTATGCAATTTATTTGATATTAATTTGAGTTAAATTGGTATATAGCTAGATGGAACATGTTTATATGATATTAAAACAGTAATTGAGAGTCTTAGAGGAAGAGTTAGACCTATGAATTAGAGAGGGTATGATCTTGTAATGCATTAGAACTAGCATTTACATGAATATTTGGAATATGCATGAAATGTGAATTGATGAATGTGTTAACAGGAACTCAAAGGCCTGGAAAGGAAGTTGTGGAGAAAGGAGGTTCTTCTATGTTGAAGGAATAAGTGTATTTTGAGTAAGTAAATAGTTAATATTTGCTATCTTCATATATTTAATCAAATATTTCGCAAATAGTGGTGTTTGCTTAATATTGTGTTATGTTTGAATGAATGAGATGGAAATAATTAGAGTTGAGTGGAACAATTGTTATTGCTTGAATATGATATAAGTGAAACGATTGAATTGTGATGTTAAGTGCATATGTGCATGTGAACGGTGGATTCCCCTGTGAAAATATATATATATATATATATATATATATATATATATATATATATATATATATATATATATATATATATATATATAAAGCCTTGGGAGGCTAAAGCCTAGAGAGGCTATAAAAGTGTGTAATATAAGGATGAGGCAGAGCAGCTTACATGTGCGATAGGTGAGGATGAGGAGGAGCAGCACATTAAAGGGGATCCACAAGCCGTGAGAACTAACCATAATTGCTTAATTGTATTTTTTTTTTTATGATGGTTGTAATGAATTGAGTAGAATGGTATGAATTTATGCCTAAATTATGAATCATGGGAAGTTATGTGATTGGGTGGAAATTGTATTAAGTATATGTGAATTGATTATGTTGATTATTTATTTACTGACCTGGAGGCTCACCCCTCTCCAAAAATTTTCTTTTCAGGTTTGTAAATAGTAGTGCATCCATTGGTTGTATCCGAAGTCTAGCTTTTAGCAGTTTTGTCAGGTTGGGCCAGTTTTGTGGACTCTCCTCCTGCAGCATTTTGTATGCAGTTATGTGATGTATATGGAAGTGTGCCTAGTAAGACATAAAAAGATGTTTTGAATACTTGTTAAGTGAAGTTTAAGTATAATCATATGTTTATACATTAATAACCTTGTGTCTTGATTCTTAACAATCTGCATATTAACCTATCTACATATAGTATATAGTCTACGACGCTTATATGCTACCTGCCTAATGTCTGTTGGTTAGCATGTAATGGGGATGTGACAATATTTGTCGATATAAGAAAATAACCCTGTAAAACGTGTAAATTTATGAATTTGAGAAAACAACCCCATAATAGTGCTAATAATTTAATATGAGAAAACGACCTCGTAAAAATGGTATATTTATAAATATAAGAAAATAACTCCGTAAAACATGTATATTTATGAATCTGAGTAAACAACCCTGTAAAAGTAGTGTAATTGGGAGTCTGAGAAAATAGCCTCGTAGAAGGGGTAAATTTTTTAATATGAGAAAATAATCCCGTAATTTTGATATATTTGTGAGTATGAGAAAATATTTCTTTAAATGGGTTAATTTTATAATATGAAAAAAGAACCCCGTAAAAGGGGTATATTTGTCAATATAAGAAAATAACCCTATAAAACGTGTATATTTATGAATTTGACAAAACAACCCCATAATTGTGCTAATAATTTAATATGAGAAAACGACCCCGTGAAAGTGATATATTTATCAATATAAGAAAATAAATCCATAAAACGTGTATATTTTTAAACTTGAGAAAACAACTCCGTAAAAGTAGTATAATTGCGAGTATGAGAAAACAGCCTCGTAGAAGGGGTAAATTTTTTAATATGAGAAAACAACCCCATAAGACGGGGATATTTATCAATCGGAGAAAATAATCCTGTAATTTTAGTATATTTGTGAGTACGAAAAAATAACCCATTAAATGGGTAAATTTTAAAATATGAGAAAATAACCCCGTGAAATGAGTATATTTGTCAATATAAGAAGATAAACCCCGTAAAACATGTAAATTTATGAATTTGATAAAACAAACTCATAATAATGCTAATAATTTAATATGAGAAAACGAGACCGTAAAAGTGGTATATTTATCAATATAAGAAAATAATTTCGTAAAACGTGTGTATTTATGAATCAGAGAAAACAACTCCTTAAAAGTAATGTAATTGCGAGTCTGAGAAAACAGCCTCGTAGGAGGGGTAAATTTTTTGAATATGATCAAACAGCCACATAATACGGGAATATTTATCAATCAGAGAAAATAACCCGTAATTTTGGTATATTTGTGAGTATGAGAAAACAATCATTTAACTTGGTTAATTTTAGAGTATGAGAAAACAACCTCGTAAAAGGGGTATATTTATCGATATACGAAAAATAACCTCGTAAAATGTGTAAATTTATGAATTTGACAAAACAACCCCATAATAGTGCTAATAATTTAATATGAAAAAACAATCCCGTAAAAGTAGTATAATTGCGATTCTGAGAAAACAGCCCCGTAGATGAGGTAAATTTTCTAATATGAGAAAACAATCCCGTAAATACGAGGTTATTTATCAATCCCAAAAAATAACCCCGTAAAACATGTATATTTTTGAATCTAGGAAAACAATCCCGTAAAAGTAGTGTAATTGCGAGTCTGAGAAAACAGCCTCGTAGATGGGGTAAATTTTCTAATATGAGAAAACAACCCCGTAATACGGGGTTATTTATCAATCGTAGAAAATAACTCTGCAATTTTGGTATATTTGTGAGTATAAGAAAACAACCCCTTAAATGAGATAATTTAATAATATGAGAAAACAACCCCGTAAAAGGGGTATATTTGTCGATATAAGAAAATAACTCCGTAAAACATGTATATTTATGAATTTTAAAAAATAACCCCATAATAGTGCCGGTAATTTAATATGAGAAACCGACCCCGTAAAAGTGGTATATTTATCAATATAAGAAAATAACCCCGTAAAATGTGTATATTTATGAATATGAGAAAACAATCCCATAAAAGTAGTGTAATCTCGAGTCTGAGAAAACAGCCTCATAGAAGGGGTAAAATTTTTAATATGAGAAAACAACCCCGTAAGAGGGGTATATTTATAAATATTATAAAATAACCCCACAACATGGGAACATTTATCAATCGGAGAAGATAACTCCGTAATTTTGGTATATTTCTGAGTATGGAAAAACAACCCCTTCAATGGGTTAATTTTAGAGTATAAGAAAACAACCCCATGAAAGGGGTATATTTGTCGATATAAGAAAGTAACCCTGTAAAACATGTAAATTTATGAATTTGACAAAACAACCACATAATAGTGCTAATAATTTAATATGAGAAAACGACCCCGTAAAAGTGGTATATTTATCAATATTAGAAAATAACCTCGTAAAACGTATATATTTATGAATCTAAGAAAACAACCCCGTAAAAGTAGTGTAATTGCGAGTCTGAGAAAACAGCCTCGTAGAAGGGGTAAATTTTTTAATATCAGAAAAAAACCTCGTAAAAGGGGTATATTTATAAATATTAAAAAACAACCCCGTAATATGGGGATATTTATCAATCGGAGAAAATAACCCCTTAATTTTTGTGTATTTGTGAGTATGGGAAAACAACCCCTTAAATGGGTTAATTTTAGAGTATAAGAAAACAACCCCGTAAAAGGGGTATATTTTTTCGATATAAGAAAATAACCCCGTAGAACGTGTAAATTTATGAATCTAACAAAATAACCCTATAATAGTGCTAATTATTTAATATGAGAAGACGATCCTGTAAAAGTAGTATATTTATCAATATAAGAAAATAATCCCATAAAACGTGTATATTTAAAAATCAGCGTATATATTTATAAATTTGAGAAAATAACTCCGTAAAAGTAGTGTAATTGCGAGTCTGAGAAAACAACCTCCTAGATGGGGTAAATTTTCTAATATGAGAAAACAACCCGGTAATACGGAGATATTTATCAATCGGAGAAAATAACCCTGTAATTTTGGTATATTTGTGAGTATGAGAAAAGAACACCTTAAATGGGTTAATTTTCCAATATCAGAAAATAACCCCGTAAAAGTAGTATATTTGTCGATATAAGAAAATAACACTGTAAAACATGGAAATTTATAAATTTGAAACAACCCCATAACAGTGCTAATAATTTAATATGATAAAATGACCCCGTAAAAGTGGTATATTTATCAATATAAGAAAATAACCTCATAAAACGTGTATATTTATCAATATGAGAAAAAAAAACCCCATAAAATTAGTTTAATTGCGAGTATGAGAAAACAGCCTCGTAGAAGGGATGAATTTTTTAATATGAGAAAACAAACTCGTAAGAGGGGTATATATATAAATATTAGAAAACAACCCCATAGCACGGAAAAATTTATCAATCGGAGAAAATAACCCCGTAATTTTGGTATATTTGTGAGTATGGAAAAACAACCCCTTAAATGGGTTAGTTTTAGAGTATGAGAATACAATCCCGTAAAAGGGGTTTATTTGTCGATATAAGAAAATAACCCCGTAAAATGTGTATAATATGAATTTGAGAAAACAACCCCATAATAGTGCTAATAATTTAATACGAGAAAACGGCCCCGTAAAAGTGGTTTATTTATCAATATAATAAAATAACCACATAAAGCGTGTATATTTATGAATATGAGAAAACAACCCCATAAAAGTAGTGTAATTGCGAGTCTGAGAAAACAGCCTCGTAGATGGGGTAAATTTTCTAATATGTGAAAACAAGCTCGTAATACGGGGGTATTTATCAATCGGAGAAAACAGCCCCGTAATTTTAGTATAATTGTGAGTATGAGAGAAAACAACCCCTGAAATGGGTTAATTTTATATTATGAGAAAACAACCTCGTAAAAGGGGTATATTTGTCGATATAAGAAAATAATCCTATAAAATGAGTAAATTTATGAATTTGACAAAACAAGCCCATAGTAGTGCTAATAATTTAATATGAGAAAAAGACCTCGTGAAAGTGGTATATGTATCAATATAAGAAAATAACCTCGTAGAACGTGTATACGAATTTTAGAAAACAATCCCGTAAAAGTAGTGTAATTGCGAATCTGAGAAAATAGCCTCGTAGAAGGGGTAAAATTTTTTAATATGAGAAAACAAACCCGTAATACGGGGATATTTATAAATCGGAGAAAATAACCCCGTGATTTCTTATATTTGTTAGTATGAGAAAACAACCACTTAAATAGGTTAATTTTATAATATGAGAAAATAACCTCATAAAAGGAGTATATTTGTCGATATAAGAAAATAACCCCATAAAACATGTATATTTATGAATTTGAGAAAACAACCCCATAATAGTGCTAATAATTTAATATGAAAAAATGACCCCGTAAAAGTGGTATATTTATCAATTAAAAAAATAACCCCATAAAACATGTATATTTATCGATCTAAGAAAAAAACCCCGTAAAATTAGTTGAATTGCGAGTATAAGAAAACAGCCTCGTAGAAGGGGTGAATTTTTTAATATGAGAAAACAAACCCGTAAGAGGAGTATATTTATAAATATTAGAAAACAACCACATAGCACGAGGATATTTATCAATCGTAGAAAATAACCCCATAATTTGGGTATATTTGTGAGTATGGAAAAATAACCCCTTAAATGGATTAATTTTAGAGTATGAGAAAACAACCCCCTAAAAAGGGTATCTTTGTCGATATAAGAAAATAACCCCGTAAAACGTGTATATTTATGAATTTGAGAAAACAACCCCATAATAGTGCTAATAATTTAATACGAGAAAACGGCCCCGTAAAAGTGGTATATTTTTCAATATAAGAAAATAACCACGTAAAGCGTGTATATTTATGAATTTGAGAAAACAACCCTGTAAAATCATGTAATTGCGAGTCTGAGAAAACAGCCTCGTAGATGGGGTAAATTTTCTATTATAGGGTTGTTTTCTCAAATTTATAAATATACACGTTTTACAGAGTTATTTTCTTATATCGACAAATATACCCCTTTTACGGGGTTGTTTTCTCATACTCACAAATATACCAAAATTACGAGGTTATTTTCTCCGAATGATCAATATCCCCGTATTACGGGACTGTTTTCTCATATTAAAAAATTTACCCCTTCTACGAGGCTATTTTCTCAGACTCGTAATTACAGTACTTTTACGAGGTTGTCTTCTCAGATTCATAAATATACAAGTTTTACAGGGTTATTCTCTTTTATTGATAGATATACTACTTTTACGGAGCTATTTTCTCATATTAAATTATTAGCACTATTATGGGGTTGTTTTCTCAAATTCATAGATATACACGTTTTACGGGATTATTTTCTTATATTGAAAAATATACCCCTTTTACGGGGTTGTTTTCTTATACTATAAAATTAACCCATTTAAAGAGTTGTTTTTCGATACTCACAAATATACTAAAATTACGGGGTTATTTTCTCCGATTGATAAATATCACCGTATTACGGGATTGTTTCCTAATATTTATAAATATACCCCTCGTGCGGGGTTGTTATCTCATATTAACTAATTTACCCCTTCTATGAGGCTGTTTTCTCAAACTCCCAATTACAGTACTTTTACGAGGTTGTTTTCTCATATTCATAAATGTACAAGTTTTACTGGGTTATTCTCTTTTATTGATAAATATACTACTTTTACAGGGTCGTTTTCTCATATTAAATTATTTACACTATTATGGGGTTGTTTTCTCAAATTCATTAATATACACGTTTTACGGTGTTGTTTTCTTATATCGACAAATATATCCCTTTTACGGGGTTGTTTTCTTAGACTCTAAAATTAACCCATTTAAGGGCTTGTTTTCCGATACTCACAAATATACCAAAATTACGGGGTTATTTTGTTCGATTGATAAATATCACCGTATTACGGGGTTGTTTCCTAATATTTATAAATATACCCCTCGTGCGGGGTTGTTTCTCATATTATCTAATTTACCCCTTCCACGAGGTTTTTTTCTGAGACTCGCAATTACACTACTTTTATGGGGTTGTTTTCTCAACTTCATAAATATACACGTTTTACGGAGTTATTTTCTTATATTGATAAATATACCACTTTTACGGGGTCATTTTCTCATATTAAATTATTAGGAATATTATGGGGTTGTTTTGTCAAATTTATAAATTTAGATGTTTTACAGGATAATTTTCTTATATCGACAAATATACCCCTTTTATGCGGTTGTTTTCTTATACTCTAAAATTAACTCATTTAAGGGGTTGTTTTCCCATACTCACAAATATACCGAATTACGGGGTTATTTTCTTCGATTGATAAATATCCCCGTATTACGGGGTTATTTTCTAATATTTATAAATATACCCTTCTTATGGGGTGGTTTTCTTATATTAAAAAATTGACCCCTTCTATGAGACTATTGTCTCATACTCGGAATTACACTGCTTTTACGGGATTGTTTTCTCAAATTCATAAATATACAAGTTTTACATGGTTATTTTCTTATATTGATAAATATACCACTTTTATAGGGCCATTTTCTCATATTAAATTATTTGCATTATAATGGGGTTGTGTCAAATTCTTAAATTTACACGTTTTGCGAGGTTATTTTCTTATATCGACAAATATACCCTTTTATGGGATTGTTTTCTCATATTATAAAATTAACCCATTTAAGGTGTTGCTTTCTCATACTCACAAATATACCAAAATTACAGGGTTATTTTCTCTGATTGATAAATATCTCCATATTACGGGGTTGTTTTCTCATATTAAAAAATTTACCCCTTCTATGAGGCTGTTTTATCAGACTCCCAATTACACTACTTTTACGGGGTTGTTTTCTCAGATTCATAAATATACACGTTTTACTCGGTTATTTTCTTATATTGATAAAGGTACCACATTTACGAGGTCGTTTTATCATATTAATATATTAGCATTATTATGAGATTATTTTGTCAAATTCATAAACTTACATATTTTACGGGATTATTTTCTTATATCGACAAATATATCCTTTATGGGATTATTTTCTTATACTCTAAAATTAACCCATTTAAGGGGTTATTTTTCCATACTCACAAAATACCAGGATTGCGGGGTTATTTTCTCCGATTAATAAATATCCCCGTATTACGGGGTTGTTTTCTAACATTTATAAATATACCACTCTTAAGGGGTTGTTTTCTCATATTAAAAAATTTACCCCTTTTTTTATCAGACTTGCAATTACACTACTTTTACGAGGTTGTTTTCTCATATTCATAAATATACACGTTTATGTGGTTATTTTCTTATATTGATAAATTTACCAATTTAAGGGGTCGTTTTCTCATATTAAATTATTAGCACTATTATGGGGTTGTTTTCTAAAATTCATAAATATATACATTTTACGGGATTATTTTCTTTTATTGACAAATATACACCTTTTACAGGTTTGTTTTGTCATATTATAAAATTAACCCATTTAAGGGGTTATTTTCTCACGCTCTCAAATATACCAAAATTACGGGGTTATTTTCTCCGATTGTTAAATATTTCCGTATTACAGTGTTGTTTTCTCATATTAAAAAATTTAACCCTCCTACGAGGCTGTTTTCTCAGACTCGCAATTACACGACTTTTACAACGTTGTTTCTCAGATTCATAAAAATACAGGTTTTACGGGGTTATTTTCTTATATTGATAAATATACCACCTTTACGGGGTCGTTTTCTCATATTAAATTATTAGCACTATTATGGGGTTGTTTTCATAGATTCATAAATATACACGATTTGCGGGGTTATTTTCTTATATCGACAATTATACTCCTTTTACGGGGTTGTTTTCTCATATTATAAAATTAACCCATTTAAGTGGTTTTTTTTCTAATACTCACAAATATACCAAAATTACGGGGTTATTTTCTCCGCTTGATAAATTTCTCCGTATTACGGGGTTGTTTTCTCATATTAAATCATTAGCATTATTATGCGTTTGTTTTGTCAAATTCTTAATTTGTACGTTTTACGGGGTAATTTTCTTATATCGATAAATGTACCCCTTTTACGGGGTTGTTTTCTCATATTATAAACTTAACCCGTTTAAGGTGTTGTTTTCTCATATTCACAAATAAACCAAAATTACGGGGTTATTTTTTTCCGATTGATAAATATCCCCATATTACGGGGTTGTTTTCTCATATTAAAAAATTTACCCCTTCTACGAGGTTGTTTTCTCAAACTCGCAATTACACTATTTTTACGGGGTTATTTTCTCAGATTCATAAAAAATACACATTTTTACGGGGTTATTTTCTTATATTGATAAATATACCACTTCTACGAGGTCGTTTTCTCATATTAAATTATTAGCACAATTATGAGATTATTTTCTCAAATTTATAAATATACACGTTTTACAAGGTTATTGCCTTATATAGACAAATATACCCCATTTACGGGGTTGTTTTCTAAAATTCATAAATATACACGTTTTACAGGATTATTTTCTTATATTGATAAATATACCACTTTTACACGTTCGTTTTTTCATATTAAATTATTAGCACTATTATGGGGTTGTTTTCTCAAATTTATAAATATACAAGTTTTACGGGGTTATTTTCTTTAATCGATAAATATATCCCTTTTACTTGGTTGTTTTCTCAAATTATAAAATTAACCAATTTAAGGGGTTGTTTTCTTATATTATAAAATTAACCCATTTAAGGGGTTGTTTTCTCATACTCACAAATATACCAAAATTACGGGGTTATTTTCTCCAATTGATAAATTCTCCCGTATTACGGGGTTGTTTTCTTATATTAAAAAATGTACCCCTTCTACGAGGCTGTTTTCTCAGACTCGCAATTAGACTACTTTTACGGGATTGTTTTCTCATATTCATAAATATACATGTTTTACGGGGTTATTTTCTTATATTGATAAATATTCCAGTTTTACAATATCGTTTTCTAATATTAAATTATTAGCACTATTCTGGGTTTGTTTTATCAAATTCATAAATATACAAGTTTTACAGGATTATTTTCTTATATCAACAAATATACTCCTTTTACAGGGTTGTTTTCTTATACTCTAAAATTAACCCATTTAAAGTGTTGTTTTCCCATACTCACCAATATATCAAAATTACGGGTTATTTTCTCCAATTGATAAATATCCCCGTATTACGGTGTCGTATTCTCATATTAAAAAATTTACCCCTTCTACGACGTTGTTTTCTCAAACTAGCAATTAAACTACTTTTACGGGTTTATTTTCTCAGATGGATAAATATACACGCTTTACGAGGTTATTTTCTTATATTGATAAATATACCACTTTTATGGGGTCGTTTTCTCATATTAAATTATTAGCATTACTATGCGGTTGTTTTCTTAAGTGCATAAATACACACGTTTTACGAGGTTGTTTTCTTATATCGACAAATATAGCTCATTTACGGGGTTATTTTTTGAAATTTATAAATATACACAATTACGGGATTACTCTCTTATATTGATAAATATACCACTTTTACGGGGTCCTTTTATCATATTAAATTATTAGCACTATTATGGGGTTGTTTTCTCAAATTTATAAATATATACGTTTTACTGGGTTATTTCCTTTTATCGACAAATATTCCTCGTTTACGGGGTTGTTTTCTCATATTATAAAATTAACCCATTTAAGTAGTTGTTTTCTCATACGCACAAATATACAAAAATTACGAGGTTATTTTCTCTGATTGATAAATACCCCCGTATTACGGGGTTGTTTTTTCATATTAAAAAATTTACCCCTTCTACAAGGTTGTTTTCTCAGACTCGCAATTACATGACTTTTATGGGGTTGTTTTCTCATATTCATAAATATACATGTTTTACGGGGTTATTTTCTTATATTGATAAATATACCACTTTTACGAGGTCGTTTTCTCATATTAAATCATTAGCACTATTATGGGGTTGTTTTGTCAAATTAATGAACTTACACGTTTTACGGAATTATTTTCTTATATCGACAAATATACCCCTTTTACGGGGTTATTTTCTTATACTCTAAAATTAACCCATTTAAGGGATTGTTTTTCCATACTCTCAAATATACTAAAATTGCGGAGTTATTTTCTCTGATTGATAAATATTCCCGTATTACGGGGTCATTTTTTAATATTTATAAACATACCCCTCTTACAGGGTTGTTTTCTCATATTAAAAAATTTACCCCTTCTACGAGGCTATTTTCTCAAACTCACAATTACACTACTTTTACGAGGTTATCTTCTCATATTCATAAATATACACGTTTTATGGGGTTATTTCCTTATATTGATAAATATACCATTTTTACGGAATCTTTTTCTCATATTAAAATATTAGCACTATTATGGAGTTGTTTTCTCAAATTCATAAATTTACACGTTTTACGGAATTATTTTCTCATATCATAAAATGAACCGATTTAAGGGGTTGTTTTCTCATATTCACAAATATACCAAAATTACGAGGTTATTTTCTCTGATTGATAAATATTCCCGTATTACGGGGTTGTTTTCTCATATTAAAAAATATACCCCTCCTACGAGGCTGTTTTCTCAAACTCGCAATTACACAACTTTTACGGGGTTGTTTTTTCATATTCATTAATATACACGTTTTACGTGGTTATTTTCTTATATTGATAAATATATCACTTTTACGAGGTTGTTTTCTCATATTAAATTATTAGCACTATTATGGGATTATTTTATCAAATTAATAACTTACTCGTTTTACGGGATTATTTTTTTTATCGACAAATATACCCCTTTTACGTGGTTGTTTTCTTATACTCTAAAATTAAACCATTTAAGGGGTTGTTTTTCCATACTCACAAATATACCAAAATTGCGGGGTTATTTTCTCCGATTGATAAATATCCCCGTATTACGGGGTCGTTTTCTAATATTCGTAAACATACCTCTCTTACGGGGTTGTTTTCTCATATTAAAAAATTTGCATTTTCTACGAGACTGTTTTCTCATATTAAAAAATTTGCCTCTTCTACGATGCTGTTTTCTCATATTCGCAATTGCACTACTTTTACGAGGTTGTCTTCTCGTATTCATAAATATACACGTTTTACAGGGTTATATTCATATATTGATAAATATACCACTTTTATGGGGTCGTTTTCTCATATTAAATTATTAGCATTATTATGGGGTTGTCTTCTTAAATTCATAAACATACACGTTTTACGGGGTTATTTTTTTATCGAAAAATATACCCCATTTACGGGGTTATTTTCTCATATTATAAAATTAACCCTTTTAAGTGGTTGTTTTCTCATACTCACAAATATACCAAAATTACGGGGTTATTTTCTCCGATTGATAAATATCCCCGTATTACGGGGTTATTTTCTCATATTAAAAAATTTACCCCTTCTACGAAGCTGTTTTCTCATACTCGTAATTACAATACTTTTACGGGGTTGTTTTCTCAGATTCATAAATATACACGTTTTACGTGGTTATTTTCTTATATTGATAAATATACGACTTTTATGAGTCTGTTTTCTCATATTAAATTATTAGCATTATTATAGGGTTGTTTTGTCAAGTTCTTAAATTTGCATATTTTACGGGGTTATTTTCTTATATCGACAAATATACCCCTTTAGTTATTACAATGTTATAACTTTGGTTGTTTGGTAATTGATTGTTTTGGCCTTTATAAGCACCGAAGCGTAGAGCTTGAGTGTTAAGCATGTGAGTTGTGTGAGATGTTTTGTCAAGAGAATTTTGTTAGAGGACGTCGAGATCTTTTTTATCAATCTTATGATAGGTTGTGGGCACGAAAGAATGTTGATGATTATGAAAAGTATCGATAAAATTTTTATAATCTTAAAAATAAGCTAAAAAAGTTGGAAAGACAACCGCATCAAGTTGAGGATGATGAACTTTCAATAGAGGTAAAACCTTTATGGAGCTGACTTGATTCAATTATGCATAGTTTTTAAGAATTAATGGAGTCGATTTATAGTTATGCTAAGCATCTTGAAAATAAAGCTGAGTCTAAGCTAGCATAGAAGACTAATAGAGATGATGTAGAAGAGGTAAATTACTTTATTAAAGTCAAAAATTTTGAAGACGTGATTATTGGAGTTACTGATAAAGATACTAACTTGTTACCTTTGAGTGAATCCAAAATTGAAGAGATCATTGATAATGAGGATGAGGCAAAAGTTGAGTTAGTGAAGAATGAGGATGTTTGAGCATGTTTTTATTAGCTTTGAAAATATTATATGTTCTAAAGTTCCTCTAACTACTTTTGTGAAAGAACTGTAGGTTGATAATGAGTTTATGTTGTTCTTTGAGATTATAAGTTATTTTTTTTCAAACTATTTAGGCAAGATCCAAGGATGAATCTTTTAAAAAAAATGGGAATGATGAGAACCCATATAGTATAAAGAATCCTATTCCAACAAGAAATCTTAATCATGCAAATCCTACTAGCTCAAGGAAATCTATTCCAAATAGGGAATCCTAGCTCCAGTAGGAATCTTAATCCAATAAGGAGTTCCAATGATATTAGGAGTTTAAAGATGAAAAGAGTCCTAATGCCACTAAGAATCCTAATCTAACTGGGAGTCCTGCTCTAATTCAAAGTCTAAGTGAGATTGGGCTTAATCAAGAAAATGAGTCTCAAGTTTATTTTATAACCTTAATTCAACTTATGGAGGCATGATCAAGATAAGATAGGCTGAAAATAATAAAGTCAAGCTATTTGGAGTTTAATACTTAAGAATAAGCCGCATATCACATGTTACTTAAGCCCAATTGTCATGTTTATTATATGGGCTAGGGTTTGATGAATATTAGAAGTTCTTATTCATTTAAAGAAGTATTTTAATGGTTAGAAGTCTTGTTTCAAATTATCTTTTTAGTTTAGGAGTTCTATTTCTAATCTTGTTGCTACTTATTTCCTTATTATTGTAGAATTAGGATTTTCTAATTGACTTCCTTCTTTTTGTTTGCTACTTTTTCCTTGTTCTCAAAGATGCCAAGCAAGTTGGTTGCATCAAAGTGTGATAGTTGGTCACCGCCATAAATCATTATTACTATGTTCAAGACATGCGCTTTGGTACTGTTCATTTCTCTTAGTATGAGCGCCCTTGTTAAGCACGTACATGCATCTTGAGGGTCTTCATGCGCTGGCGGTTTATCCCAAATCTCCTAAGTGCGCACACACTAAGGAACAAGCACGTACGTCTTTACGTTAAAGACATGTGTACTTAAGGCTGTCGATTCCTCTTTAGTCTTCTCTCAGACTTGGCCACTATTTAAAAGGGTTATCTAGGGTCTGACGCATTTCAAGCTTGTCCTAGTGTCTTTAGAACCATAATATCTTGTTCCTGGACCGTAACGGTGTCTCTAATGATTATCATATGGCTAAAATTGGGGAGCAAAGGCTGAGTGTTTACACCCTTGCTTAATATTTCTTAACCTAATATTAAACTTTAACTTTCGTTACTTCAATTAATACCTAAATATAATGTAAATATTAAATTCTAACATTCGTAATACCATGAAGCATAAAAATAATAAATCAAGTTAATTAAACTAAAGATCAAAAGAATAATATTAAATCAAATCATAAATAGAGTCAATGGGTTTTCACCCAATCCTAAAAGTAAATTTAGCTACTTATAATGTAATGTACTTAAAAGTAATAAAAATAAATGAATTTATTAAGGAAAAATTACGATCACCCCCTAAGATATACCAAAATTTACAAGTCCAATCTTGCATTTTTAAAAGTGAATTAGTACCCTCTTGACATTTATTTTCATTAACTATTATCTTCTTCAGTCTATTTTTTTTATTACTCAACTGATTAAAGGATTTAATTGACTAAAAAGAAGTTCAATTTAGTCCTTAAACTCATTATCAAATATCAAACTCATCAAAAAATAAGATTTTATTAAATTAATATTTAAAATTAATTTTTTAAAATAATGTAGTATCAAACTCATTCAAAACAATGTATTTTTACTTTTTAGCATAATATTTATGATTCTAATTTCTTAACATAATATTTTTAAAGATGAAATATAAAATTTTAACATGATTTAATCTTTGGGCATTAACTGGTCATTTAAAACTTTATATTTCAAGCATGCTATGTAATGACATATAATAATTTAGGACACATTTATACTCAAATTTAGTTACTCGAAAACACCAGTAATAATCAGGTTGGACAATTTGAGCATACAAAAGCATTATACATGAAATTCAACTTTCAATTTATAACGAGCATACAAAATAATAGAGAATATAAAACTTTTAAATTTTCCAAAATAATTAAATATTTTATTTTTATTCTTCATCATAATTATCAAATTTTAATGTATAAATTTAACTTATATTATATTAAATCAAATTCGAGAATTATAACTCTCATCAAAGTATTAACACGTTGATAAGAATTTAGGTTATCCCAATTCAGATTATTTCAGGATGTTACACATATTGATAAAATCTATAACTAAAGAAAATAGTAGATTGTTATATCAACTAAGAAATACTAATTTTTAGAAAATAAGATTAAATTATTCTAAGAGAAAAAGAATATTTCACTAAAATCTAATAATAACTTAATTTTGGACGAATTTGATATTTGATAATAAATTTAAGGACTAAATTATATTAATTTTTAGTCAATCAAGCTCTTTGACCAGTTGACTAACCAAAAAAAAAAGATGAAAGTGGGCATCAGTTAACGAAAACAAACATCAAGGGAATTAAAAATACATTATAGCGGCCCACTTTTAAAAATACATGGTACAACTTGTAAGTTTGACGAATCTTAAGAGGGTAATAGTAATTTTTCCATTCATTAAATCTAAGAACAAAAAGGGAAAAAAATCGATTGAATCTTGACAAAATTTCTTCAATTTTGATGTTGAATGTCTTTCCAATTCTTGCATCTAGACATCTTTTGAAACTCTAAAAACTTATTAAAAACTTCTTTTTTTCTTAACCAGACTTATGGCTTTTATAACCCTTTAAGCCCTAAACCTCACAAGAATTAAATTTGAGTCCAATAGGATTAGAATAACTTATTAAAGTTTCTATTCGATGTCTAATCACCGGTTCTAACCTTTATTTTTTTTCTTCGTACAAACCGCCGATTAATGGACTGTCAAGTTGGCCTCTTTCACACTTCTAATTGGCCATTATAACCGGTCATGTCCTAATTCCTTACTATCAGTTAGGGGTTACAATTGAAACTTCAAATATGAATTTTTAGCCCTTTAAGTATTTATGCCACCTCTTTGATGTTCTTTTACTTCTCTCATCTAAAATATAAAATTGAACATAAAATACTAAATAATTATAAGTTACAGCCCTATATTAGCAGACCTCATGATTCTATTTTGGATTGCTTAGCTAATGTATTCTCTAGCTAGGATACTAATACAAAAGCTTTAGCAGCTGTTATCATTTGGAAATTATGGACTGATAGATATGGTTTGGTATGGAGGAATGAGGGTTTTCATCCTAAAATTCTAGTTTCACAAAGTAAGGATTTTCTTTCCTAATATGCTGAAGCTCAAAAACTAGTCAAGCCCTATGGCAATTCATTAGTTCAACACCCTATAGCAAAGTGGAGCAAGCCTCCTAAAGGTTGGGTTAAATGTAATGTAGATGCAACTATTTTTCATGATGAAAGAAGGAAGGGTTCTAGCTGTGTAGTTTAGGATTCTTATGAAAATATTCTTATAGCTCGTATGCTTTCAAGAAATCATTCATTTGTGCGTGCTCGTTTGGCGGAAGCTCAAAGTCTAAGGGAAGCATTGTGTTGGCTTAAGGAGCTAAGAGTTTAAATGTTCAGATCGAGATGGATGCGCTGAGTATTATTCAAATTTTGCATTCAACAGCAGTCGATAATTTTGTTTTTAATTTAATTATTTTTTATTATCAGTTGTTCTTTAACGAGATTGTAATGGTATAATTTCTCGCATGTCAGTATATCAATAAATCAGATCGCTTATACAGTCTGATCCTTTGAAGTGAATTTATGTAGCCCCTCTATTTATTGTTTTTAAACTTTGATTTGCAATATTGCTCCTTTTTAACTTAAAAAAATTAAAAAGGTAAAAAAATTAAAAATTAGAGTATAAAAGTCAAAACAATAAAAAAATTGATAAAAAATGTAATTTCTTTAGAATTTTGTTAAGGGAGAGACTCTAAAATATTTTAGATTATTATTAATAAAAAAGTGCATTAAAATTTCTATAAATCTCATTTTGTATTGGAGTTTGAGAGTGAAGGAAAGAGAGAGGCCGTGGCAAAATTAAGACCGCAAAGGGACAGTCCTGCTTAGGAAGGATAACTCATTCGCGTATATCATCTTGGTGCAGAGAACAAAGGAGCTCCATTTCCCACCAAACAACAAGAATAATAATAATAATATCATTAAAAAGAAGAAAAAGATGATAGTGGTAGGAACACAACATGTTCACAGAGTAATCCTCCTCACTTGTAATCTTCAGTACAATAAAAAAAAATATCATAATAAAAATAATAATCATATTCAAGGAGCATTTGCCTTGTCCGCTGGGCCCCGCACAAAGAGAAACCAATGCCACAGGCTCCGCTCAACTGCTACTGACTCTTCCTTCTCCTCTTCTCCTCCACCGCCGCCGCCGCCGGACAAGGTTTGATTTCACGTCTTTTCGTTGAAGTGTTTTTCGTTTGTTATTTTGTTCCGATAAACAAGAAACTTTTATTTCAAATTCAAAGGATAAAAAGAGAAAGGAAGATGATGGACAAAGAGAGGCGACAGAGATACAAACACTAATAAGAAGATTTTGGAAAGTAGCTGCTCCTTATTGGTTCTCTGATGATAAAGTGCAAGCCAGATTGCAACTGGCTGCTGTCTTTGCTCTCACTTTGGCCACCACTGGTATTAGCGTTGGCTTTAATTTCCTCGGCCGCGACTTCTATAATGCTCTTGCCAGTAAGCCCTAATTCAAATCATTCTAATTTTTTTTTAGAATTTATGGGTAATTTAATCTGATGTAATGCAATGTACCTTGTCGTTTCACTGACTTGCACATTAGCGTCCCAGTGCATTTCTCGTTAGCAAAACCAGCCAATTGCGCTAACAATGTCACATGGTCCTGAGCTGACGTGCTTATACTCAGGTATTTGCAGGTGCACTACATCTGCACGTTTAAGCTAAGCCATTTGAGGCGCACCACATTAGCATTATATGACGATGTTACTGCATTTGGCTAGTCTTAGCTAACAGAGAAATGCACAGAAATGATGAAAAATAAAAGGTATTATTATTCTTATACATGAGTGATAAATAACTCGAATTCCAGACAAAGACCAAGATCAGTTCACCAAGCAATTACTCTATTACCTTGGTGGCTTTGCTGGAGGAATTCCGGTGAGCACTCGAAATATTTGCTTAGGTATATACTCTGCTAGTATTACTTTTCTTGAAGTCTAGTCACAGTACTTATTGTTGAGTTTCTGATATGTATTATAATCAAAAGCATTTCTATTGTTTGTTTGTTTAGTTCTTCGTGCTAAGAGATTATGCTAGGGAAATTCTTTCATTAAGGTGGAGGTCATGGATGACAAAATATTACATGGAGCGGTATTTGAAAAATCAAGCATTTTACAAAATTCAATCACAATCAATTGTTGATAATCCAGATCAGCGCATTGTTGATGACTTAAGTTCCTTCACTGGGACTGCTCTTTCTTTCTCTTTGACACTTTTCAATGCTGCTGTTGACTTGATCTCATTTAGTAACATTTTGTATGGCATCTATCCGCCACTCTTCATTGTCCTTCTTCTTTATTCTGTTGGTGGAACTGCTATTAGCCTTTATCTTGGAAGGGTACTTTCTCAACTATCATCATTTTCAACTTTTTCTCTCAAAATGGCTAATTAATTATTCAACTGAAATCGAGCTTTCTTTTTCTCTTACTTTCAATTTCAGGGATTGGTTAATCTTAATTTCTTACAAGAGAAAAAAGAAGCTGATTTCCGCTACGGCCTTGTACGTGTTCGTGAAAATGCTGAATCAATTGCTTTCTATGGCGGTGAAGATAATGAAATGCAACTTCTGTTGCAACGGTTCAGAAATGCTTTTGAAAATTTGACGGTAACCCTTGATTTTTTTTTTAATCTTCTATTGCTATTTGAGTCTCGTACAATTAAAGTTTGATCCTAGGTTGGTTTGGAGTCCAGCCGTAAACTAACATACTATCAATTGCACATAATAGCACGTATTGTTTTTGCCCTCTGTTCAGTTTAATAGACTTGATAATTGAATGAACAAGAGAGGGATGGAGAGAGGTAAAACACCATTTTATGTAAAATATATCTTTTTATTGGTTCTGGGTCTTAACAAAGCTATGCACGCGTAATTATCCCCTCCTTAGAACTTTAAATTCACTGAACCCTATTCAAGGAAATATGTTAGCCTCAATCCATTCGTAGATAATTTACTAGGTTTCTGCCTTTTATTTATAGGAGAAGTTTGAATTCGTTATTTGACAGTTTTCCTGTTTCCAGATTCACTGCTCCCATTTAATACTTTTATCAATGTTGTCCTATGAATTTACAGCAAAAAATTTAGATTTCAATGCTATACCTGACATTTCTTTGTTTAATAATTCCCAGGAACTGTTGATATCTTCTAGAAATCTAGAATTCTTCACTAATGGCTACCGCTACTTAATTCAAATTCTTCCCGCTGCTGTTGTTGCTCCTATGTATTTCTCAGGAAAAATTGAGTTTGGTGTTATTAATCAATCAGTATCTGCGTTTAATCATATCCTTGGAGACTTTTCTCTCATTGTTTACCAGTTTCAGGCCATCAGTGCATTTTCAGCCGTCATTGATCGATTAGGTACTGTAAATATGATTACAATCCTTCAAGTGATTGGGAAAAAAAAGTAGACTTGATTTGATTCACTTGAGTTAAGATTTCCATGCAGACAGAGGAAAAATATTTACGAATTTGGAGTAAATATACATGAGTGTTTCATTTTATAACAAAGTCACTTCTGTTTAAAAGGAATCACGCACTTGAAAAGTGTGTTCGTCCAGTTATTTTTTTCCTCCAGAACTTGGCTTGTAACTGAAAGTTAAATATAGAAAATTTTAGTCACCGATATATTACCCATACTTCTTTTCTTTTCTTTTTCTTTCCTTTGGATGGATATAGTTTTTCCAGCCATTCTTTGTTACTTCTTCCATGTGTAACTTTATTTTTTTTTCAATAACATCCTGGCTTGGGATAAATAGAGTAAATACAATCGTAAACTGATTGTTACATTTTTTCAGTTATTTTATCTTTTCTCTTTTTGGTAGTTGTTTTCTTTTTTCTTCTGCTTTGCTTTTGTTTGCACTAGTCAAATGATTTTGTATTTGTTATATATTCTTTTCTTAATCAAATAAAAATCTATTATCTTGTTGTCTATTACTCTTGTATCTTTGTCTCTTTATTCCCTGTCTATAAATTTAATGGGTTTTCCACTTTTAGATCCATTTCATGCTTGAAATATAGAAACTGGGCAAGAAGATCTGCAATGAATTAGGTGCTTATCATACTGAAGTTATAATTAACATTGTCATATATGCAGGTGAATTTGATGATGTTTTAGATAGCAGCAGCTCCAAGCATATCTCTGACATAGAAGGGATTTCTCTTTCATACTGTAATATCAGTTTGGAGTCTAATGGGTCCAAACCGATTGAAAAGTGCCAAAAATTACTGGAGATAGAGAATTTGACTCTAAAAACACCAGCAAGTAAAGCTACATTAATTCAGGACTTGTCATTGGCGATCAACAAGAATGATCATTTACTGGTTAGTGGATTATCTTTTCTTTTGATTTTGCCTATTTTATGTGTTGAGCTAGTAGGTTGAGTGGGTTCAAATATTTATTGTTTTATGCTGGATTAACAGGTAATGGGACCCAGTGGGAGTGGTAAAACTTCTCTATTAAGAGCTCTTGCTGGTCTTTGGAATACTGGAAGAGGAAAAATAACTTTCTATGTCAATGATGGTGATGATTTTCTGTCGCCCGCCTATCCAATGTCAGCTACAGAAGTAGATATTTTACAGGATAAATCTAAAGAACTTGAAGGGCCAACTGGTAGAAATTCAAGAGGCATATTTTTTCTTCCCCAGAGACCATATATGGTCTTGGGCACACTTCGTCAACAATTGCTATACCCTACATGGGCCGGCGATGTAGTTTCCACGTCAGATGTTAGTAAATCAGCTGGTATCTTCTCTAAATCATGGTCATGATTATTTTTGTCATTGCTGTTCTTTGCTGTATCATACACAGTGTTGACTTCTTTTTAGAAGTTTCATGATCAACATTTCCAAGACACTGCATTATTTTATAAAACCTGGAAGTAATTAAATACCTGAAATCAGCCTCTGTGGATATATAAGTTAAGTTTCATGACAATGCTAGACAAACATGTCTTTAAATATCGTAATTGCTTATATTATTACATCAAACATCTAATGGACTAAACTCTTTTTCTTCATTGAGTAATAATTGGAAAAAGGCACCAAAGGGTATGATTGTGGTGGCACAACCACAATTGTTTAATTATTAGAGGAGATAGACCAACATTTAGAACCTCAGTGTAAATATATACATATATTTAAGTTTCTGTATAGAGGTCTAAGCGCCTCAAATCAATTAGTCGGTAAGGGCAGAAAAGTGGTTTTCTCCTCCCCTAGTGGTCCTTCATAGCTGTAAAAGTCACATCAAATGGTTCTTTTGAACTAAATTATTGTTGCCTCGAGAGACCTCTTCACTCTGCAAGTAAAGTGGTGAAGAATTGATCAACATCTGTGTATTTCATAGAAAACGTAGTAGTGGCCGTCAAAGATCTGTGTGGCCAACCCAAATTAAGTTGGGACTGAGCCAGAGTTGTGTACGTCATTTTACTAATATATGCCCCTCCAAGCTCACAAATTGTTAAGAGATATTGACATTTGCAAGGACCAAATCTTACAACCACTAAACCATTACAGTCCCACATGTAGCTTTACAATTTATGATCACTTTGATAGGGTGGTGTAGTAATCAAGTTTTCCTTTTTTTTTCTGCTGAAATTGTCCATCACTGATGGCTCAGAAACATAAAATTTAACCTTTGAAGCTGCATGTTTTCTTCCAAATTGTCTTTCATGGGGAATTATCTGTGTTTTCTCCAAAGACCTTTTCCCTCATGGTGCCTCAGTATAAATTTTTTACTTTAAAGCAGCTGGTGTCAGATCCCCTGCTTGGTTCATATTACATTTCATTTTATCCATCCAGATCATTATTACTTCTAACCCAATCTCCAAGATATTCAATTTTCTTTTTTACTTTTTTGTATCCGGCTACTTTTGTTCTTTCTTTTTGTTAATGAAAATATAAATTTCTCATCACCCTAGTGCATTTAAACTTTTATACCATGTGGTTGTATAGTGATAATTTTAAAGAACTAAAGTTAACAAGTCAATGACAATGGAGAACTATTAACAAGAGAGTGAAGTAGATAAATATTAATACGTAGTGAGTAATTGTTTCACTTCTTGTATGAAACTTTTATGTCATAGCTTGTCATAGTTCATTCGTTCATTCATATTATTGTCTTCTTTGACTGTGCAAGTAGGTTATCCTCTCACCACTAATAAAGAAAACCTTTATTGTCTTTTGAGGTGAGTTATTATATAATTATCTACTTTTCATAGTTTACTGGGGCTGTTAGGTGTATAAATTGGAGTGTGATGCTATTTCTTGGAATTAGATATAATTGTGGATGAAAAGGAAAAAAAAATGAGTTTTATATATGGCAGTTTAACTAATTAAAAGATTCAGTCTAAAAAGGCTACAAGTTAAATTAGTTAAATACCATACTTTAGCAGGATATCAATGAACTGATGAGCCTTAGGACAGTTTTCAGTGAGGAGAGGGAGGGCTAATTCAACATTCCTAACAATTTTCTGATGCTTCCATCTAATTTGAGGGAAGGGAAGGAGTGACTTAATTTTGGAAAAAGATTTTGGCATTTGTTCAAAAATGCATTGGCTTAAGTCCTCAGATATCTTTTATAATGTGCCAATCTGATGATTCAAGTTTTAGTATACTTCAGATACTATGATTATGTATCTTGTTCTTCTAGATCATGTTCTGTGGCTAGTTCTTACTGGTCTCTACAGTTCTAATAACATTTTTATATTATCTAGTGATCTTGTCTTGTTTATATGCATACAGTTAAATATCTTATTATAGCTCTTTCACTAGAATTGAATGAAAAAAAAAACCTGAACTTACCTTTGACAAATAAAAGTTGATAAATCTATATAACACGTCCAGTGCCGTTCTTGATGGGGAAAGCAAGCTCAAAGACCATGAGAGGAAAGCCTAGTAAACCCACAACAGATGATTTAGTACAGGTTTTGGAGAAAGTTCGTCTTTGCTACATCTTATCACGATTTGGCAGTTTGGATTCAACAAATGAGTGGTCCAGTGTTCTTTCCCTTGGCGAGCAGCAGCGCCTTGCTTTTGCTCGTCTATTGCTTTCAAAACCAAAGCTGGTTCTGCTTGATGAAGCCACTAGTGCTTTAGATGAAGCTAACGAGGTATTTGTGAGTTAGAAATTCATTTTCTTATGCTGCAGATTGTAATAGTTGATATTCCAATACTGGAAAATGCAAAGACATTTAACGCTCAAGATGCAATCATTAGAAAAAAAAAAAAAATCCTCCTTGTGCGAACTCTAGGACTGAATACCTCCTAACAGTGTTGATGGTCTGACTAATTGAATCGGAACTAAGTATGGCACATAAAAATTAACCTGTGATATTATGCGATTGCCAAAATCATAACAGCAGGCTTCTTCTTTTTTTCTTTTTTTTTTTTCTTTTCTCAAACAACCCATTGAGCCCTTATATCTATCTATGTAAATTCATTATTTTTTATTGTCGTAGGCTATTTATCAATATCTGATGTTGATGTCTTTATTTCTGCAGGCACATCTTTACCAACAGATTGAAGCAGCAGGTATAACCTATATTAGCATTGGTCATAGACGAACTCTATGTGAATACCATAATACTGTGTTGCACATAGCAACAGGAGATCCTTTAAATAGCAAACGGAATTGGCACATCGAGTCCATCAATAATGGAAGCTTGAATAATTTGTCAAGTTAGTGATGGTGCATTGTGGCTCCTTAAAATCAATACTTTGATTGCTAGCCAGTCTTCTTTACTCCAAATAGGAGAGCATACAAAAAAAAAATGCAGGAATTTTATTCAAGGCGATACTCGAGATGACGAATGGATATTGCCAAGTTTGATTCATTACAGGTCTGTGTTTACATCATTATAATTTTGTTGATTCCAGAGTTATTAAATGCAAATATATTGTTTTACCACATTTTGTAAATTCTATGGACTTTTTTATCCATGCTAATATATTAATCATGCATTTCTTTGCATTTTATTGAAAGGTTAGTAGTGTCTTTTGGTGATGCAAAAGCATCATTTATTTCAGTGTTTCTTAATGTAGGTTCCTCTTTTGGATTTTCTTATTTAAGTTTGTTGAAATTTCTTATAAGTTTTATCTTTTTTCTTTCTTTAAAACAAAATAATGTGGTTATAAACTTGTGATTAGTTTTCTGCTGGTATTCTTTATACAGAATAATTATTTTTTTTCAATTATTTATCTGTTTATCTGTACTTGCATTTACTATTATTTTTATTGCATTCTTTTTAAAATTAATTTCAGGCCAGTGATAGCTCGTCTTATAGATGCATTGACCTATATACATATCTCATTAAGCATCGCTCACCTCCTTTTCATGTGTTGACTGTCGAATACCTCTTATATATTCAGTTTATAGATGAAATTTAATAAAATTTTTAATATTTGATTTTATTTATAATATTTAAAAATTAACAGCAAATTAGTAATAAAAAAAATACTAGACTATTATATCAACTAAAAAATTAATTTTTGAGAAAAAAAGATTATACTATTCTAAAAAAATAATAATATTTAGAATCTAATAATAATTTAATTTTGGATGAATTTGATACTTGATAATAAATTTAAGAACCAAATTGAATTTTTTTACTTAATTAAGTCTTTGACCAGTTGATTAACAAAAAAAATTAGACAGTAGAGGAGTAATAGTTAACGGAAACAAATGTCAATTGTGTACTAATTCATTTTTAAAAATGAGCTGGACTTGTAAATTTTAATAAATCGGAAGATAAATAGTAATTTTTTCTAGAAATTATTTACAATTAAAAAGTTAATTTATTATTAAAATCATTATCTAATTAGAAATTAATTTATGAGTTAATATAATATTAAAATATAATTAATATATTATTTTTTAAAATTAGAATAAGTGTTTAATTATGAATGTAATTTATTAATAAAAAAGTTAATAAAAAAAATTATAAAATTGCACATAAACTTAAATTTCATGTGCTAAAAATAGATATACATGTCAAAATGTAAACATATATATCAAAAAATTGTATTTTAGAAATTTATATATACAGTAAAACTTTTTTAGTCTTACACTTAGACCAAATAAAATTTAGACAAAAAGTACAAAAAAGCCATTGAACTTATTAGAAAAGTCCAATTGAGTTTCATCCTTTTTTTTGGCTCAATTGAACCCATTAACTTTTATAAAAAGTCCGATAAAGTTCTCATCTTTTTTCCAGCCAATTAAACTCATTAATTTTTATAAAATGTCCAATTAATCTCTAATGCTAAAGTCTAAAATGCCGGTAAGCGTAAGGGTCTTATTATTTAGAGAGCACGAATAATAACTGCTCTGAATATTTTAAAGTTATTGCCTATATCATATGAGGGAGAAAAAACCACTTCTTTATTAACTTACATTATAGCTTCTACAACTGTAAAATCTTCTTTCAGGATTGGTCTCCTTCTATGAAGTGTGCATCTTTATAGTTTTATTCCAAAAACATATTAGAGGTAGTTGGATGTAATCTAACTCAACAACTTGCACTCACTCTCTACTTACAAACGAGCGTGATGAAGAAGATGAAAATATTGATGCTATTTCAGGTGAGGAAAGAAATCACTACTCTTCATTGTAAATTAGGGTTTATAGATACTAATTGTACAAATATAAAGAAAAGAAGGTGACTTTCTCTCCCTTTTATAATATAGGCGTGATTTTAAAATATTCAGAATAGTTATTATTCGCTCTCTCAAAATAATGAGACCCTTACACTTAATGATATTTTGGACACTGTTAGCATTATGGGTTAATTGGACCTTTTATAAAAGTTAATAGGAATAATTAAGCCAAAAAATATGATAAAAACTTAATTGGATTTCTTATAAAAGTTAATGAATTTAATTGAGCTAAAAAAAGAATGGAAACTTAATTGGACTTTTCTAATAAGTTCAAGGGTACTTTTTGCCTAAAATTTATGACTATGAAGAGGATATAACTTATTGTAGGTTTGAATATTAAAATTTTTCTTTGAACTTAATACTTGATCTTGTTGGTGGAATGATAAAAATTAGAAATAAGATGCATGAAAATCTTGTTTATATTATACAAATAAAATTGATGAGACAAAATAATACTATAGTAAGATAATACATTGCTTAATATATATAT
Organism: Ricinus communis; assembly: GCF_019578655.1. NCBI lineage: Eukaryota > Viridiplantae > Streptophyta > Magnoliopsida > Malpighiales > Euphorbiaceae > Ricinus > Ricinus communis. Next base: position 1,809,600 of record NC_063259.1, read on the forward strand.
TTTTACAATTATATATATAAATATTACTATATATAATTTGCAGAAGTGGCTTAGTGGGTATAACATATATTGACTTAGTTTTCTTATGAGCATTACATATTTAATAATATACAATATTAAAAAAATGTCAACCATTAGTAAAAATGATAGCAATTCACTCATGTTATTGTATGATTATTTTATTTATTTTATATATAAATTTTTTATTGTATATATTATATATAATTTAATTTATAATAATAATAATATAAGATATAAGTTTTACTTTTATCTTTATGATATTTCTATTTATATCTATATTAGTCATTTTTAACAATCATACAGTATAATCTTGTGAAATTTTTATATTTATTATATGCTAAGACAAATAAACATGAGAAATATATATATTTATCATTTTTAATTTTATATCTATTTCATTTATGTACTAATAAGTTCTCATACGTTCATATAATAGTTGTTTTAAAAAAATGAGATTGTTAGAAATCTTGCTATTTATTTATTTATTTATTATTATTGTTCTAATTATTATATTCGACCAATAAATTCTCAAACGTATTATAAATTTTTTTAACTGTTTTTTATAATCCAAATTTAAAATTTTCATTGTTTACAATTTTATTATTATTTATTTATTTATATATATGAATATAAATATATATATTTTATTAGAAAGATAATAAGATTTATTATTAATATGTAGTAGCTATAATATTATTGAACTTATCATAATTATTCTTTAAGAATACAATACTCTTATATTTAAATAATTCATGAATTTTTACCATATTGATTATTAACATTTAAGATCACATTTAAATTTTTTTATAATTATAATACTTTTATAAATATGCTATGTGTCATTTTCTCATTTTGAAAACAACATGATATGGCTTCATAAAACTCTATCGCGTGGAGTCTTATGGGAAAACTTGAGACCAAGTAAAATTTATAACTATGAGGAGGTAATAACTTAATGGAGGTTTCAGTATTAAAAAATTTCTTTGGACTTAATACTTAATCTTGTTAGTGAGAGATAAAATACATTACTATCTTGTCATATTATACAAATAAGATTAATGAGGATGGGTTGGATAAGGCACCATCGGTGGATACTCTTTCACAATAGGGGTAGGTTTTTGTGTTGCTTCTACTTTAGCCTCTTTACCCTTTTGTTCATCAACTACCTTTTCAATTGTAGTCAAACTCTCAAATGCTTCATCCACTTTGATTCCTAATTCTTTACCACTCCTCAATGTAATAACTTTGAGCTGCTTTTTAGGATTGCCTCTATGTTACTTAGCAAGCTTCCTTTGGGCCTTTCAGTTAAAAGTTTTGCAATCGGTCCCATTTGATTCTCCAAGTTGTGAATCAAAGCTTGCTAGTTCTTATGATTGGGATCTGTAGATTGAAACTGAGTTTCAGAAGCCGAGATAAACTTCTCCATCATCTCCTCTAAGTTACTCCTAAGAGGAGCCTACTGCTGGTTTTACTACTGAATCTTGGTAGAGGAGGTTATTGCTGATTCTATTTTTCCAAGAGAAATTTAGATGATTTATCCACCCTATATTATAAGTACTGTTGTATGGATTATTTTGTTGGCTCGAAATATTACCGACATAATTAACTTGCTCCGACTTAGTAAAAGTATTACCATCTTTGCAATCTTAACTTTGATGACACCCCACACCAATCACAAGTCATGATCTATGCATGTCTTCCAAATAAAGACATAGTCAAAGCATCCATCTTCTTGCTTATGGCCTCTAACTGTGTATTTACAAATACTATAGGGTCTACTACATGGATCCCACTTTCTTTGACTTGAACCTGCTCCCTTGGATTCTGCCACTAATTGCTCATGACTGATATATCTTCAATAAGATCCATAACTTGCTTTGGAGTCTTATTATTCAGTGATCCACCTATTGCTGCATTAATAGACTGTCTACTTATATAATTCAGTCCATTAAAGAATGTTTGAATTTGTAACTATAAAGGTAAACCATGATGTGGACAGCTTCTTAGTAAATCCTTGAGCTGTTCCCAATAATCATATAAAGTTTCATTCTTTTGCTAAAGAAACTCTGCTTTATCATTCCTTAACTTGGCCATTTTAGAAGGTGGAAAAAATCTCTCTAAAAATTTCTCGGCCAGCTAATTTCATATCGTAAATGTTCTAGTTGGAAATGATTTCAATCACTTCTTCGGCTTATCCTCGATGAATATAGGAATAGCCTCAATCTAATAGCATCATCTAATACCTCATTAATCTTAAATGTATCAAAAATCTCAAGAAAATCATCCAAATGAATTGGATTCTCGTTTGGCAAACCATTAAATATGCGATTATTTTGCACCATCTGAATAGTGATGGACTTGATCTCAAAATTGTTTACTGCAACATTTGGTTTAACAATACTTGATGTAACACCATTTAGAGTTAGGCATGCATATTCTTGCAAGGTTCTCTCCTAGGTGAAGCCATTATTCTTAACTGGTCCCTTTCTTAGTTTGGATCTTTCCAATCCTCCTGATTTTGATTTTATAATGATAGTTGCTATCTATGTAGCTACAATCTAAGGCAGTGTACCTATCGATGCAGTCTAGCACTAATGACGAGTATCAAGGTCGTATTCCTCGGAAAAATGAAAGCCCAGAGTTACTCATTTGTTCTCTGTTATATTAGCCTAAAATGAATGATGAATAAATTCTAAACTAACTAATAGCTACAAGCTAAGTTCTAAGGGAGATGCAGGAATAAATGGATAAATGAAATAACCAAGACAAGAAAGCAAATCCAAAGGGAACCTAAACTAGTTGGCAATCAAACAAAAGATAGAGGATTGATGAATCCAATTATGCTACCCGTGGATGAATTCTTAACTAAATTCGGTTTCTCTGTCGAGATAATCGAATTCCTAAACCTAATAACCTAAAGTTGGAATCTCTTCCTAACAATTGATTCTTAAATTAGCATTAAGCTTTAATCCGTCTCCATTAAGCTTTGTTAATTCATAAAGAGACAAATAATTAAAGAATTTTATTTATTTTCTTCTTCTGTTTTTTTTCATCATTTTTTGAATAATAAACTAACAGCTTATAAGAACTGCTGCATACGTAAAGAATAAAATACAGTTTGGATCAGAGGAAGCATCTAAAATTTCAAAAAAACTTAGTGAATTTACCAACATAGCAACTGGCATTTTAATCCCACATAAGGGTGAGAAAATCACAAAAAGAAATTCCACCATAAGGGTAAAGGAAAGATAAATGTAAAGAATGGTATAATTGAAATGTATAGGTGTAGATTATGAAGAAAAGGTCAAGGCTAAAAAATGGCTAACTAATGGAAACATAAAGGGGTAGGCTTTTGGCCAAATGTGGTGAATCCTAAATCACCCAAATCATCTCATGGTATTCACAATATTCATGTAACTTCAACAAGCATTATAAAGCAAGTTCTAGAAGCAAAGTCAAGTACAATGCACACTCAAACAAGAAATATAAATAGCATAAGTATAATAAATGCTCAACTGGCTCAAACTCTCACTTTGAGGTGTGGTATTAGGTGCAATTGGTTCGCAACATCATCAATTGAATCATTATTTAAGAAACACATGCATATGACATTATCAACATTCTAAGTTAAAATTAGACAATTCGAAAAACAATTGCATAACACCGGTTTAACCCGGTAGGGCTGATGTGTAAAACACCATCAATTGTTTTCCAAGGACAATGAACAACAACGAAAAGTAACTACAATTCTATAAATCAAGTCATCAATCAGCTAAAAAAAAGCATACTCAAGTGTATAAAGACACAGTGTCCTAACATCCCCTAAAAATACACAACACCTAGCGATAGCAATTTCAGATATATCTAAAAAAACATATGAGAGAGTAGGATTATAAGGTTTACCCACAACCACCCCACAATTAAAGAACACACTGTCCTCAGTGTAAAATGTTATGGATACCCCGCATGGAATGCTCAACTAAGAGAACAAAGGCAATACAATCCAAGTGCATGATATATATGAAAAATAAAGTAAATAAATGTAGAAAAATAAAAAGATCTAGGGGACTGCCCTGATCATCCATCGAGGCTAATGTTGTGGAAATTCAGTGCGTCCTCGGTAGAAGTTGCAAATAATAAAATAAAGAATTAAAATCGAAACTGAAACAAAAATTAAATAAGATATGAAAACTAAAACTAATAAATTGCTTCAAAACAAAAGGTTAAAATCAAGCCTACTTGATGCTCTATGTTCGCAATTGAGGCTTGTTGACTTTCAAGTACCCTCTCTGTTTGTTGGAATCTATCCTCAAGACTTGTAAAGAACCTCATCATCAGCTCCTTTGACACTAACTCTTCATCTTGAGTTGAAGGTGCAAGATTAGGCTGCTGATGTGGTTGCTGAGATCGTGGTGGTTCTTGGCCATCTAAGCTCCATCCAAAGGGTGAATGAGTGCTCCACTCTTGATTATAGGTGCTTCCATACGAGTCATTTGGCCAACTTCCCGTATAATTCACCTGTTCACAGTTATAAGAATAATGATTAAAATCACTGCACAATGGACAATCATTACTCAAATGTAAACCACAACAAAATTCACAAAAAACTTGAGATGAAAGGATAGGAGTGGAAAGTTAATCGGTAGCCCTGCAAAACGATTCCACTCGAGCTTCTAAAGATACACGGGTATCCCAATTTTTAGCACTCTCTTGGTTCCTGATCCCATTTTCCAACGTCTCATACAAAGAGTTTAGCATTGAACCTCCTTATCATCCACTACCTGAATCATAAACTTAACTAAATAAATATGTACAAATAAAATAAAATAAATAAATAAAAAAAAATAAAAACCATAAAATAATAATTAAAAAAATGGCTAAATTAACAAATAGCAAATTTCATTCTAGTTTTCAATCAATCCCCGGCAACGGTGCCAAAAACTTGATAGTTGCTATCCATGCAGCTACAATCTAAGGCAGTGTACCTATAGATGCAGTCTAGCACTAATGGCGAGTATCAAGGTCATATTCCTCGGGAAAGTGAAAGCCTAAAGTTACTCCTTTGTTCTCTATTATATTAGCCTAAAATGAATGATGAATAAATTCTAAACTAACTAATAGCTACAAGCTAAGTTCTAAGGGAGATGCAGGAATAAATGGATAAATGAAATAACCAAGACAAGAAAGCAAATCCAAAGGGAACCTAAACTAGTTGGCAATCAAACAAAAGATAAAAGGATTGATGAATCCAATTATGCTACCCGTGGACGAATTCTTAACTAAATTGGGTTTCTCTCTCGAGATAACCGAATTCCTAAACCTAATAACCTAAAGTTGGAATCTTTTCCTAACAATAGATTCTTAAATTAGCATTAAGCTTTAATCCACCTCTATTAAGCTTTGTTAATTCTTAATCCGGCTAATTAATTATCCTTATCTCTAAGTGATTATTAACCAGTTCTTGCTATTCAAAATTCCAATTGCCAAATGGACTTCTCAATCTCATAAAGCAATCTAAACACCACAATTCACAACGTTTCATGAATAATGCATTATCTTATTAATACTGAAAGCAAGAAGAATACAAAACTAACTCGAACAATCCAACAATATGATATTAAGCCAACATTGTAAAGAAATTTCAATGGATTTAATCAATCTATCTAAACATGTTCATGTTTAAAACAATCTAGGAAATCAATTACAATGAAAGAATAATGAAAATGAAACATGTAGACCATTTTCTCTCGAATTGGATGAACAGCTCCAAATCTGGATCTGCACTACGGTTAATCTCCCAAATTGCCTCTTGAATTGCTCCACTATTGTTTTGCAGTCAGAACCTTTCGATTCCGGGGTTCTTCCTCTCTGCAACTGTCTCCGAACTCGACTATGCAAAATCGAGCCAGGCTCTCTCACCTCGCTTCCCTAACCCTAAAAAAACAGTTTTCCTTATATAATTGTCTTAGCACGGTCGTGGTCAAGGCTATGCTAGTTAGCATAGCCGGAGTCCAGGTCGTGCTGAACATTCGGATCTCAACAATTCGGGTTTCCTCATGGTCGTGCCCCCGCCGGTGCTGAGCCACCACGGGCCGTGTTAGAGGCCGTGGTGGCTACAAAAATCGTGCCCAAAATGCCATGTTTTGAAGACTAAAAGCTCATGGTTGGCCACGGCCAGATGCCAGGCCGTAGTGGTCAGCACAGCCTTGACCTAGGCCGTGCTCAATGTATGCACTGCGAGCTCTTGTCTGATCTTGATGAATTCTCGTCCATTTTCGCATGTATTGATTTATAATTGCTCAAATACTGATGATGGTCCTATAAATTCTCCTAAAATGTAAAAGAACACAAAACACAGGTGATCTTGGAATAAAAGCACAATAATTGCTAAGAAAATATGCAATAATATGCAAGCAAATATGTGTAAAATTATGCATATCATATAACTCCACCACTGTTTTGGCTAAAGCTCGTTTTCTTTCTTCTCTTTATTGCTTCCTCAAAGTTCTTTCCAACTCTAGTTTGTAAGTGAATAGTTTCATCAAACTAACTCGGGTCATGTACAGATTAAAGTACCTAAGAAAATACAAACACAAGCACAATAAGAATAATCAAATAAAATAAAAATACTAAATCACTAGCTTTTGAATTACTAAAAATACCAAAAACTTAATGCACGCTATCCGCATACGATAAAGTGCACCAATCGTGTTAAATAATAAAGTGATAAGTAAGAGTATCGTTCCATTAAGGACTAATTGTGAATATTATTTTCAATAATATAATAATGTTTGGCTATAATGATATTTAAAAGTAAACTAATGTTGAAAATAAGAATTAAGTCAATTAGAATATTTATCAAAGACAAAGCTTATTTAGGTACTGAATCCCCCTAATAAGTTAAATACCTCATGAATCAAATAACAACTAAATCAAACCTAAAAGTTGAATTGACATTCCACAAAATTAGGTAAAAATCTTTCTTAAGTGATTAAACCCCTAATTTCTAAAAGGAAAGAAAGGAATCTCTTCTCAAACCCACTCACTTAGGTCATGCATTAAGATTAAGGAACTATTAAAGCAAAGGATCTTGTAAATCTATCTCTAGTATCCCAATCAGTCCTCAATCTCTAAGATGTGATCAATTCATAAATAGTTATCTCTAATCAATTTATGAAAATAAATCTTAATCAATACGTCGACTTATCAATTGAAATAGATGATTAAGCAATCATAGAAATAAGACAACTCATAAGAAATATTTAATTATATAAACTTGAATCAATCCATACAATATAAATTAGGGTTCATCAGAACCCAAATAATAAGAAAATTAGTTCCTATACATTGTAATAAAGAAATGAAGAATAGAGAAAGAAGATCTCAAACTATTCATAGATGACAGGTAATGAAAATCTTCTAACTTTTCTTTAAATCTTGGAAAGTAAAGGTGTATTGAAGTTCTTTCTTGAATAATAACCAATAAAACTCTAAGAAATGAAAGGAAAATGAGTTTTCTAGTAGTTTTTCTCTCTAGAAATGAAGTAATGACGAAATCCCATTTCAAATAAATCTAAATGTTTCTTAAATAGTGAAATGCAATGATCCACATAGGGACCACATGGGTAGCTACACGGTCGTGTCATGTCCTTGACCTTTTATAGCTTGAATTCTCCTCTAGGTCACACGGGAGGTTCACAAGGGCGGAGTAGGCTTCCCGTGTGAACCCCACAGAGCTTATGCCAATGTTGACTGGGTGGCATGGGCACATGGGCATATGCCATCTTCCCGTGTTGAGCTTTCTTCAATATTGCATATTTTGCCAATTTACACAGGTAGGCCATATAGGGTGTGTGCTCCATATGTCAAGATAAAAACTTTTTGCCTTTTCGATGTAACTCACTCTAAAATATGACACGGCCATGTAGGTTCCCATGTCATGCCCCTGTGTCGCTCAACTTTGGATAAAAGTATCTTTCTTTTGCCCAATTCTCATGCTTTTCGATTTCGATCACCTCATTGACATGTATTATTCTCATGCTTTCGATTTTGATCACCTTTGCTCCAACTGTATGCTCTAAGGACTTAAGGCTTAGAGACTGATTCTGATGAGGGGATGGATGACTAGGGATAGGGCCCCGACAATTTCCCTGACTAGATTAGTTCCTTCAACTTTTAGGACATTCTTGTATCGGATGTTGAACTTGCATTTTAAAAGTTTTATAAAATTGATTTGAAATCTTAGAATTTATTTGATACGTGTCTTGATTGTCAAAGATCATTTCTTATACATATACAACGCATACAATTTTGGAAATATAGAAAAGACCTTCAAAAATCAAAATTCGGAGTAGGACACTGTGGGCGGCAGTTTCGGGTGTGTACGCAAGTGTCTATAGTGACTATGATACTGTAAGGCTTTTCGGCCTAATAAGAAACACGCTAACTACTCACAGAGACTAGCGTGGAGATAATGTCACACCTCGTCGCACGTAGCCCGAGATGGATATTTAAAACCAGACACTTGCTAAAATCTTTTAGTTTAGATGAACTATAGCATACTTAAAAATATATGTAATAATGTATTTGAAATCATAATTATGAAAATAAATAATTTGTTTTAGTGGATATGATGTTTCAACTCAATGACTATAACTAGAAATGACCTTTATTAAACATTATTAAATAAGTTAATATACAAAATTTTACCTTTATACATTAACTTTATAACATAACCTTTTATATGTACACAACCACCATGGTATGCAACGAGGATGAATATTTATCTATAAGTTACAATGAGTGTGTGTATGATTCCCTAGACAAGAAATGCTGGCCAACCTTAAAGTCTAATTGCTTGGCCATTGGCAGCATTTCTCCCTCAGGCGTAATAAAAACTACTCATAATCTTACGCCTTTTGCATTTATCATTCCATCGAAGTACATCTTCCATTCTTGGATCTCGATTATCCTTAGATTTTCATCAAGAAACTCTAGATTCTAAGGGTCATCTCCCTCAACTGTATTCTGAGCCAAGAATTCTACTACAACTCTTCCTTGACTACTTTCTTTATGACATAATCGACGTCAAATTCTGTCACAAGCACTAACTATGTAGCTAGCTTTCTAGTGAGAGATAGGACTTCAAACAGGTACCTTAGTGGGTCTATCTTTGAAATTGTTTAAGCCTATAAGATTAGAAATTGTGTCTCAATTTCCTTGTAGCCATATCATAGTAAAACAAGTTGGGCCCGTAATAAACCACATGCTCTATGTCGTTGGGCCCACACTACGCCACCATTGCTCCTACAGCTTTCTCTTTAAAGGCTAAATAAAGAATTAGTGACTTACCATCCTTTTGCAGCTTCAATACCGATGGCTTCATCAGGTACACTTTAATCCTGGTGAAGGCTTTTTGATAATGCTCATACCATACAATGGGTTGGTATTTTCTTAAGAGCTTAAAGATATGATCACAAACTATTGTGAGTTTGGAAACGAACCTACTGATGTACTATAGACGTCTTAGAAATCCTCTAACCTTTTTCTCTGTCTCCCGTGCTGGCATATCCTAAATAGCCTTTGCCTTGTTCGGATCGATTTCTATACCCCACTGACTCACTATGTGCCCTAGCAGCTTCCCTAATGCGACTTTGAACACACTCTTCTTCCTGTTAAGCCTTAGGTTATACCTTTTAACGCATCCTAAAAACCTATCAAGAGCTTGAAAGTGCATTTTCCTTGTTTCAGATTTTACCATCATATTGTCTACGTACACCTCCACCTTCTTGTGCATCCTATCATGGAACAAGATAATGATTGCTCTCTGATAAGTTACCATCATAGTCTTTAGTCCAAAAGGCATAACATTATAGTAGGGCATACCCCATTTAGTGATGAATGCCATCTTCAACTTATATACGACTGCCATCATGATATGGTTATATCTAGAGGATCCATTGGTAAAGTAATACATTGCACTTAAGGTGGCACTATTAACTATCATATCTATGTGAGGAAGGGAAAAATTATCCTTTAGACATGCCTTATTCAAGTCCTAGTAATCCATATACATCTTGACTTCTCCATCCTTCTTTGGGACTAGAACAATATTTAACAACCATTCGAGACAGTCGACTACATCGTGGAAATTAGCATTTACTTGCTTGGTGACCTCTTCTCAAATCTTCTCTGCCTATTTCAACTTTAGCCTTCTCATTTTTTGCTTGATAGGCTTGATGTGTGAATAGATCGGAATGTGGTGCTCTGCTATCTTTCTATCTAATCATGGCATGACATCATATGACCAAGCAAATACTAATTTTTTCTTTTCTATTATTTTTTCAGATTCTCTCCTCTCCTCCAAGAGTTATATCATAAGCAATCGAAATATGTCTTGGATTTTCATTTGTCCCTTAATTAGATGAATCAATTTGAGTGGGATCTATGTCAAATATGGACATGTCATGATTATTAAAATGCACACCACCATCAAGAAAGACATCAAACAAGTAAGCAAAATTAGAGTACAAATTATTAATCTTAAAAGCAAAACATAAATCGTTCTCATAAAGGTCAGGCGTTATTACATTAGTCTCTTCATAAAATACATCAATGATATTTTCTTCTACTAAAACAGTTAGCCCTTGTGGACTCAGATTCTCCGGTAGGTAGATATACTCTTCCGGTTGCAGCTCTTTGACCTTGATTATAACCTTCTTCCGGACATCCCTAATGCTCAGTTTAATCATCGTGTCAATGATCAAACTCTTGAAAATCTTAAATCTCGAAACCTTAGTCCTAACTACAATAATAGGTTTGGGCTTCCTAGAGTAGTTGTACTCCTAGACAAAAATGTTTTTTACAGTCTTACCTTTTAGTTTCCCTAATCTTCATCCTTATGATATCCTAGGCCATGTTGGATCTTCTGTCGCTTGAAGTCTAGCAGCTCTACGATCTCTTGCTAATTTTTCCTCAGCCTCATTCCAAGCATGAAATCCATCTCTTTGAACATACCTACCACCTTTGAATTTATATAGTCCTCGTAGAAGATAACAACTTAAAATCCTTTATGAATATCCGAGATGACCTTACCACCTTCAATATTGATGGTGATTATCTCTCCTTTGTAAGGGAATTTTACCTTCTAGTGCGCAGTGGAAGGGACTTCTCTTAGGGCATGAAACTATATCCTACTCAATAATAAAGCAAGGATTATTGGGATGTCTAGGATAGTGAATTCGACCTAAGATTCTATGGGACCCATACCAATGATAAAAATATCCTTTCTATGTATCTTTTAGTCTCGTCATAGGCTCTTATCACCACGTCAGGCGGGTTCACGTCTTTTGTAATCATTCCTAGTTTAAGAAGTATATGAAAAGGACATATATTGATGGCTGACTCGTCATCTACCATCACATATTGGGTCCTTTTCTCTTTCACTTCAGTCGCAATATAGAAAGCTTTATTATGGTCCCTTCCCTCCAGTGGTAAGTCTTTGTAAGTCTTCATCTGAGAAATTGATCTTCCTAATGGTCTTGTCAATTATCGTTTTGACCATTTCCTCAGGGGTAGCTGCTGTTCTTATGGTAATGCTAGGTAAGGCTTGGATTAGAGCTTTTCTATGGTTCTATAAGTGCATCAATGGCTCCTAAAGGTTTGTTGTCTTCTTATTCTTCTTTAGCTCTCCTACATAAGGCCCATTAGCTCTTAATTAATTAACCTTTAATTAGACCCAATATATATGAGCTTAAGCAAAATGCTTAAAGCCTCATTTTAATACTTAATTAAAGCTTATTTTTATGTGACCCAAAAGGTTCCTAACATGTTGGCAATAAATATGGATTATGAATTAAACTTCTTTAATTTAGTGTTAATTCTCTAATTTAACTTAATCCATATTCATAGATTAAGATTGACATCTAGCAATGCATCATGACCATCCAAAATGTGTAGAAATCATTCAAGTGCTTTAATCAACCTTTACAGAGAACAATCTTACTATGTAATTTAATTCTTTCATTGTACTTTTTTCCTAGTTCATTCATAGAGAATGGATGCAATTGTCAACTCTATAATTGAATCAATCATATTTATTCTTTGATAATTGCATATAACATTTTGAATAAGATCTATAAAGCACTTTTCATAATCTTTATTCATACATTGATGGCCAAGGATTTCGTTGTTAAAGCATATTAAGAATCATTAGGATAAGGTCCCATGACATATTACTTTAGGTAATGAATTCTTTGTTGATAACTTATTGTCTTTATATGACTCCTACTATACCCGACGACTATTCCTTGAGCGCTCAATATGGATAGGAGAACATAAGATAGTATCAAAGTATATTAATCCTCATATAAGATAATACCATGTTATCTCAAGTCTAAGGATCATGTCTTACAAGATTTTCATAAGAGTATTGTCCATAGACACCTGGGGTAAATTCCATATGGACTACTCAATGTGATAATGTTCAATGAACTTGTTTTTGTAACAAGCACCCATATGCTTATCTCAGAATCTCTATTCCTCAACCTTATAAGACATATTTCTTACTTCATAAGCAAGTGATAACCCATTATGATAGTATATAGCGTTTGATCAATATCCAACGATCAGTATCTAATTCTTGATCAAACATCGATTATGAACAAAGTTTAGGAACATATGTATTTTGAGAATCTCATCATTATAAACTCGCTTTACAATTTTTCTTACATTTGTGTTTACGTCTCATGGTGTTCATCTCTAATAGTTTGGATTATTCCTTAACAATACCCGACTATCGTAGCATTAGAGTTGAACAATGCCTTTAATATAATTATATGCCATCAATTGTGATGTATAGATTAACATAGATTATCTGACAACTCCTTGTCTTTAGGGCATACTCTAACACTATTAGGACCAAAGTACATAATGCAGTGATGCAAGAATTACTCATTAAATAATAAAAATAAAAATCAGGATACATTGGAATCATATTCTTTTATCGCTAGTGGAGTCGCCATTACAGGCGGTGGTTTCGGGCGAACACCCAAGTATTGTTAAGAATTAATTTTAAGCGTAAGGAAAGGAGCAACATAAACAAAATAATAAATTTTCAATTCCTACCAAGGATCTCATAGATATAAAGTAATTATAACACACAAAACAAGCAAAAAATGAAGAAGGCTTATAAAGGGAGTATGCTGCCAATTCTAAGGAGTGCTTCTAGCTTTGTTGATTCTTAATTCTTTAAGGATGATTGATGCACTTCCAAGCTACTCAAGTGACCAGTCTCTTTTGGTGATTTACACGAACTGCTAAGCAAAGATCTCACTAAACCACTTTTAGGAGACTGAGAAGAGATGTAGAAGAATGAATGCTAGTTCCAAGCCAGGGGGATGAATTAATTAATCACCTAGGTTATTCTACTCAAGAAAACTTTTTTCTCTCTTAGATGTGCAACCAACCTTCTAGTTTGCTGCCCCACATATCTCTTTCTACATATATGGCCTTTTAATCAAAGTCCTTAAAGGTTTAGAAATTGTACAAAATCTAGCTTACATTAAGTTGGGCTTCTATTTTCCTAATTGGACTTTGATTAATTAAGATTTAATCCATGGATAATAAACCCATCATAGACCCAATATACAAGGCCCATTAGCTCTTAATTAATTAACCTTTAACTAGGCCCCAATATATATGAGCTTAAGCCTAATTTCAGCACCCATTTTTCAGATCTAGACATTGAGAAAATTATATAAAACCCGATGATGAAAGTTACTGCTTTTCTTGAGTCTCGAGAGGTTGAGAACGGGCGAGTCCCAATTAGGATTGTGAATAATTATAGCAAAATTGCTTTTTTTGAAATCAATTTGGACCTAATCAATATAGAAAATTAAATTTGAGGAGTGAAATGATAGTTTTTAAAGTTTAGGGACTAAATTGAAAGTTTTTCAAAACTTGTTGTCCTAAGCCAGTCGGCTCTGCGTACAGGTGAATTGGTTGTACCTAGAGCCGATCCGCTCAATTTTTAGCCAATTAGCTCTAATTTGATTTTCGATGTCATTTTGAGCTAGGTTTTGATTTAAAACGCTCGAAACTACCTTCTAGAAGATACTATTCATGATTATTCAAAATTTAAAAGACTTTATTAAATATTTATTAAACAAAATGTGCGATAAATCCATAATTTATTTTTTAAAATTATCGATATTATCTAAACTATCTATGATTTCCTAAATCCTAAGGTTATAAATAGAACATGACATCTTAGATCTAGGGTTAGCTACATTGATTAATTACAATATTAATCAAACAGATAAATTTTAGTAGTCAATGAAGAAAGAACTCAAAATTAGGAAACTTTCTTAGAATGACAAATTTTTTTAGTAAAAACACTTAATCAAACCCTAGAAAAAGGCTAGATCCATATGCAATCTTTGATTCAACCTCCTAATCATCTCTAGAGACCCGAGGATCAGCACAATACAATGGCAACCTGAGGGTTTCAAAAGCCTGCATCATCATTATCCTTTTATGTTTCTTTATCCTTTTATGTTCTTTATAAATATGATTTAGGGTCTTTACTATGTTAACATTATTTAGGGTTTTCTAGTGTGTTTTTCCATAAATGTATTTTTTTTTTAAGAATTTGATAATATGATCTTGCTGAGTTTTGAATATGATAACATGTTTTCTTAGGGATTTGGATATGATGATTTGAAAGATTAGGGTTGTACGTTAGACTAATATTTTTATGAAATTATGTAATTAGGTTAGCTTTTAGCTTTGCATGATTAGTTTTAGAATTTTCCATGATTAATCTTTGTCTTTCATTAGTTTTTAGTTTTTACATGATTTGATTTTATTTAATTGAATTTTTTGCTTTTACCTCATTTAATTACATATATTAACTGATCTATTTATTGCTACTGTGCATGTCATAAATTAGCTTTTGAGAGAGGGGAATCAATGAGACAAGCAAAATACCCGTAATTAAGCTCTAGAACCAATCCATTAAGTGCTAAACCGATCGACTTAATGCTGAGTCAGTTAGCTATATTCCTCTTGCCAATTTGCTCTGCATCGATTTTGCCTTAGTTTCAAATTTCAGTATGTTTTTAGCAGTTCTTATATACTATAACTTAGTTTTAGTCATTTTCCTTTTAATTTCTTAGTTATAGGAGAGTTGTAATAGTAAGATTTAAATTTATGCTCTTTATTTTTGCTTTATTTTTAATGTATGCTAAATATCTACTAATCTGATTACCTAATTAAAAATTAGACATGTAGATATTAGGCTCTAAAATTAGAGCTTAACATGAAATTATAGTCCATTAGGGTAATAAGATGGTAAATTGAGCTTAAATTAAAATTCATATAGACTTAGTGGATTTTGCCATGTTTTAATTAACCAAATAGACTCACTTAGAATAAGATCGCCAAATTAGGCCTCAACATGTAAAAAGCAGTCCATTTGAGTTAAAGGCTTGGTAATAAAAGCATAATTTGTAAATTAGGATAGACTTAGATGGGCCTATAGACTTAGATGGGCCTGTGTACATAATTGAATAGTTAATTAGGTTAATCATTATAATGGGCTTGGGCTTAAATAAAAAGTTGGCTAGACATAGGTGGACCTCACATGTTGTAATGCTTGCTTGTAAAAATGTA
Organism: Ricinus communis; assembly: GCF_019578655.1. Lineage (NCBI taxonomy): Eukaryota > Viridiplantae > Streptophyta > Magnoliopsida > Malpighiales > Euphorbiaceae > Ricinus > Ricinus communis. The sequence continues at coordinate 1,825,293 of NC_063259.1, forward strand.
ACTGTTGTATTTATAGAGAATAGCTCGTTAAACAATAAAATTAAAAATAAGGATATACAAATAAGGAAGTTGGTTTCCGGATCCATCTCTGTATGTGGTGAAGCTTTCTTATGGAATCAAGAAATGCCACACAATTAGAAAAAAAATTGTCGTAGAGAATTACCCGAGTGGCGACTCCTATCTCCATGCTAGTCTTTGTGATCAGTTAGCATGTTCCTATTAGGTTGAAAAGCCCTACCCTGTCGTAGTCGCTAAAAGCACTTGGGGCGCGCCCGAAACTGCCACCCATAATGGCGACTCTACTAGGGATAAGATAAGTTGATTCTAGTGTATCCTTATTTTTAGTTTTATTATTTAATGAGTTATTCTTGGATTGCATACTTTGCATTTCTTTTATCCCTATAACTCTGATGGCGTCAGTTTGTGGTTCATTAGCTTCATTTGAACCTTTAAATTACGACATTGGCTAACCATCACTCGTAAGTAATGATTGAATTTCTTTGTCGCATGGACCCTTGAGTAGGGAGATGAGCCATTGAAGTACACCTTTTACCGTAGTAATGGTCGTAGTAATCTTCCTTATAAACCCTATTGCATTCTCTCCTATACAAAGCGTTTTAAGCCCACATAATGAAAGGCCCTAGCCCAAAATCATGGTAACAGGCCTTAGGCCTAAAGTATGGAGCCTTTTTTATATGCTTTGAGAGCTTATGGCATGCGCGTCGGGCCTACTATCCCCTGTTAATAGAAAGCCTAGACCCGAAATCTTAGGAGGGAAAGACTCACCATGAACTATTTGAAGGAGAAGGAGAAATAAGGTTGGAAGGATGCTTTGTATAGTATTTTGCATTTGCTAATCTTCTTCTTTACTCTTTGTATATTACACGAGCATCATGCATACCATGCATTTTATGCATCACACTAACTGTATTTTTTGAAGCCACATAAATTCTCCTTTAGGTTAGAAAACATAAGAGAGCGGTAGGCTGAAGAGAGAACTTATCTCACCGAAAATCCAGTCAATGCTAGAATACCTTGAAAGACCCAAGCATTAAGCTTCTATGACCGAAATTGAAGCTGCACTAGAGATGGCCAATGAGAGAGCTAACAAACAAGATGTTGAAATATAAAGAATGTTGTTACAGATGAATTAAGGGGTGTGATTCGGGAAGAGCTCCAACAACTTCTGGCTAGAAAGGCTGCAAATCCAGCACCACCTGCTGCTCTAATTGTACGAGCTACCCTTACAGTACTTAATCTTGCTGCTATTGTTGACCGACTATGATCGCCACTGAAACTACTACTACTATTGCAATGGCTATTAATGCTAATGTTGAAGATCCTACTAAGAGGGGAGTGCCCCGAAACTTTTGTGATTTTGATGAATCATGCTGGACTAGGCCAAAAAGAAGGTTGTCCTTGCCACTAATAAGTTGTGAGTGGCTTAAGTGTTAGGCTTGGCAAGATGCAAGGCATGCTGGAAATCAAAGTGTTGGACCCGACCTATGATTTCAAAGAGTTGGTTTTGACAAGTGAGGACAAGCTGCCTGCAAAATTCATAGTACCGAGATGAACAAGTTCAACAGGACTGGTGATCCAAAAGTTCATCTAAAGCAATACATCATTATCATTGAAACTACTCAGTTGAGTAGAACCCAAATTGTCAAGCTATTTGTTTTGTCCTTGAAAGGACCTACTGTAAACTAGTAGCACGGGATGAAAAATTCTGCCAAAACTGAATGGTGAGATTGATGTAATTCTTTTGTCAAGAAATACGTTTACAACTCTCATTTAGAGGTGTCAATAAGGGACCTTGAGTCCATCAAGCAAAAACCAAAAGAGTCCTCTGAGTTGTTGACCAACTGGAGGAATAAGGTTGGGTTAATGAAGAATTAGCCTTCTAAAAAGGACCAAATTCATATGGATTTTTGAAATTTTATTCTAAAATGGGTCGAGAGGCTACAGATGATGAACTCGAAGATCTTCATATATTTACGTGATGACGGGCTTCAAATTAGAAAAATCGAGAGCGGCAAGAGAAAGACTGCAAGAACAGGTAGGATGCCGAATGACTAGGCTTGAGGGAGCAAGACTTTAAATGTGAATGTTGTCTAGTAACTGAGGAGGTTTTCTAACTTCAAGCATTCTCTTTCGAAGATCTTCAAAAGGGTGGTAGAATGGCATTGTTCGACTTTTAATGTTACTAGTAGTCATGGTATTATCAAGGAATAATCCAGACCGTTGTAGATGGACATCTGGAATGTAAACACAAATGTAAGAGAAATTATAAATGAGTTTATAATAATGAGGTTTTCATTCAATACGTTCCTAAACTTTGTTCATAGTCAATGTTTGATCAAGAATTAGATATTGATTGTTGGATATTGATCAAACGCTCAAGACTATCATAATGTGCTATCACTTACTTATGATGTAACCAATCTATCTCATAAGGTTGAGGAATAGCGATTCCAAGATATGAATATGGCTGTTTGTTACAAGAACAAGTTTATTGAACATGACCCTACTGAATAGTCCATATGGAATTTACCCAAAGTGCCTGTGGACAATATAGTCTTGTGACAATCATGTAAGTCGTGATCCTTAGACTTGAGATAACAGTGTATTATCTTATATGAGGATTATTATATGTTGACACTATCTTATGTTTTCCTATCCATTAAGCACTCAGGGGATAGTCATTGGGCATAATAAGAGTCATATGAAGATAATGAGTTATCAGTAAAGAATTTGTTGTCGAAGGTAATATGTCATGGGACCTTATCCTGATGATTCTTAATATGCTTTGACATGGAAATCATTGGCCAAGGTTGTATGAACGAAGATTTGGAAAAGTATTTCATAGATCTTATTCAAAATGTTATATGCAATTATCAAATGATAGAGTTGACACTTGTATCCATGCTCTATGAATCATTTAGAATAAAAGTACAATGAAAGCATTGAATTACATTGTAAGATTGTTCACCACAAAGGTTGATTAAAGCACTTTAATTATTCCTACACATTTAAGTGGTCATTATGCATTACTAGATGCCAATATTGAGCTATGAATATGAATTAAGTTATATTAGAGAGTTAACATTGAATTAAAAGAGTTTAATTCATAATCCATATTCATTACTAGCATGTTATGAACCTTTTGGGTCACACATGAATATGCTTTAAGTGAGGATTACAATAAGGCTTTAAGCATTAGGCTTAAGCTCATATATATTGGGCCTAATTAAAGGTTAATTAATTAAGAGCTAATGGGCCTATGATGGATTTATTATCCATGTATTAGTTCTTATATTAATTAAAGTCCATTTAGGATAATAAAACCCAAACCATTAAGCCTTAAGCTTTAATCCACCTCTATTCAGCTTTATTAATTCTTAATCTGGCAAATTAATTAACCTTATCTCTAAGTGAAAATTAACTTGTTCTTACAATTAAATTTCCAAACTCAATTAGAATTTCTCAATTGCTAAAGGAATTCTATGAACAGTAATCAATACATTTAATGTAACGAAAACTGGGTCTTTATTATTAATTGCAAAAAGAATACAAGAAAAGGAACTTCAAACAATCTTAACAATTCAGTACAAAGATAACATAGCAAGGAACCCCAATAGGTTCAATCAATCTAGCTACACATGTTCATGTCTAAAACAAATAGAAATTCAATTATAATGAAAGAATAAAGAAATCAAAACATGTACACCCTTTTTCCTAGAATTGGATGAACAGCTCAAAGCCTTGATCTCCACTGGAAATGATCTCCAAAATGCCTCTTGAATTGCTCCAAAACTCCTCCTCAATCTTCAATTGGATCTCAAGAGTCACGAATCCGATTCAAAGGCGGAAATTAGTATCCTGGAAGTCACCTCGGAATGTCTGAAACACGTATAGAAAAACTACAGGGGAAGATGAAGAGTCAGAATCGTCGATCCCCTCTTTTTTTTTCACTCATTCAATTTTATACTGTATACAAATACGGGCGTGTTCGAAGCCCATGTTCCTCAACACGGGCTTTGTCTAGACCGTGTTGGTCTCCAAATGACAGAATGAACTGAATCGAGCAAGGGCGTGTTTTGGCCCGTGTTACCAACACGGGCCGTGTTCTCGATTGTAACAAGGGCGTGTTCTTGCCCGTGTTAACCAACATGGGTTGTTCTCTAGGGCGTGTTACCCTCGAAAAATATGTTGCTTCAAAGTGCTTAAGCTACACGGCCTGGAATTTATGCACGGGCTCAAACACGGGCCGTGTTGAGTTCCCAAAAATCAACTTAAGGTCAAATGCCTCTGATTACGTCTGTTTTTGCTCGAAATTGATCTAAAATTGCTCGAGCACTGATGTTGGACCTATAAAATCTCCTGGACTACAAAAGGACATAAAACACGGGTGATCTTGGAATAAAAACACAATAAATACTAAGAAAATGCACAATAATATGCAAGCAAACATGTGTAAAACTATGCACATAAAATCACCCCATACTTAAGCTTTTGCTTGTCCTCAAGCAATTAACAACTCAACTCACAAAGATGCAGTCAGCAAGTCCTCAAAGTTCATGCCCCTAGGCCACAACAAATAGCATTCAATACATCTCAAAAAAAACTCAATCGTAAGTCAAGTTGCAAATTTTTAACATAGAATGGAGATAATATCGATGCATAAATAACTTAAACAACAACTCAAAAACAAACATAAAAAACCAATGCCTCACAGGGATCATTCAAGTCACTCAAAGTATATATAAGGTGAGAAACAAATCCCTCAAAGAAAATGCATAAAACCCGCTTACCATAAGCTTGCTCATGAATCCTATCTTCGCTACTGCGAACAAATGAATACCAAAATCAATGGATCTTTACCGGAATTATAATGGGGCTAAGGTAAAGGTATGGAGATTTGGGAAAGGAGTATGAAAATTCTTGCAATAAACAACAATGTATGCTCAAAGTATTAAAATGCCCAAAAAGTATTCACTAAAATCCTCAATTTGTAGAATAATGCTCGAAAATACTATCAATCCAACAAAGAGATAAAGAAATAAGGAATTTTGTTGTTGTTGTTTTTTATAACGAAAACTGGACTAGTAGCTTATAAGATAACTGATGTATACAACTGAATAAAGTAAAGAGCAAAAATACAATTTGGATTGAAGGGAGCATCTAAAATATTAAAAAGAACTAAGTGAACTTATCAACATAGGAAATGACATTTTAATCCCAAATAAGAGTGAGCAAATAAAAAAAATCCCAGTATAAAGGTAAAAGAAAGATAAAATAAAAGGGCTAAGATGTAAAATGTGAAGTGAAAAAAAATGAAGAGAAAGGGTAAAGGCTCAAACATGGCTAACTAATGGAAACACAAAGGGTAGACTTTTGGCCAAATATGGTGAATCCTAATTTGCCCAAATCATTTCATGGTGTTCACAAATTTATGTAACCTCAACAAGCATTATAGAGCAAGTTCTAGAAGCAAAGCTAAGTACAATGCACACTCAAACAAGAAATATAAAGAGCATATGTATAATGAATTCAGCAACGTAGGGCAGATTAAGAGAAAATGTAGAATTAAACAATGGGAATTTAATACTAAGCTAAGCAACGAAAAGTAAAATTAAATTAAAATAAAGTAACTATTTAAAATGCAATTAACAGAAAAACTTGATTAAGGTGGATTAACAATAAACAATATCAAATATATAAGCAAAAAAAAATAAAAACTAAAAATTAAAAATGAAAAGAAATTAAAAATTGAAGAATAAAACTTACTTGGTTGATGGCGAAATGCGAGAAAAATGCACAAATAGTGAATAATCGTAAGAGAATACTAAAAAAAATGGAAAAGTTGGAAAGATTTTCTCTAAAACGGTCGCGATACGCCCGTGTTCTGCTCGCGTATATATAGTCGTTCTCTGTCGACATGCCCGTGTTCTAGCCCGCGTTCCAGACACGGGCTGTGTCCAAGCCGTGCTATCTAATCAGACCATGTCTGCGATGCCTTTAACTCAACACAGGTCAGATATGGGCCGTGTTGAGCTACACGGGCCGTGTTGAAGACCATGGTACTCTCGAGAACTGTGTAGCTCTATTTTTCACACCCAACACGCCCGAGTAATCAAGCACGGGCTATGTAGATAAGCACGGGCCGTGTTAGGAACCGTTCTAAGCCCGTGTTGATGCCCAGGAATATGCTTTCTCTCCGTTTTGTGCACTAACACCTGTATAACTCAATGATCTACACAGCCAAGTAATTTTCAACCACAACAACATAAAAATGAAATGAATTAAGTTCAAAATCAACCAAAATGTAAAATAAGCTAAGTAGAAAATTGCAAAAGAAGAAAACAGTAAAATGCTAAAAAATGCAGAAATGCAAAGGATAAGCTCGGGAATGCCTCCTGAGAGCGCTTCTTTTTTACTGAGTCGTGTAGCTGGACTCATGCAGAAGGTTATTCTCGCTGGAACAAAACCATATTTACCCACTCCTCAACGTCAAACGAGTCTCAATGATAATGCTTCAAGCGATAGCCATTCACCTTGAAATTTCCCTTCTCGGGATGATATAACTCAACGGTCCTGACCGACGACTCCTAAGCTTCCCTAGGAACAAACAGTGACATGAATTGTAGAGCAAAACTTAGTCTCCAGCTTGAGTCTCCTTGGAGCACCTCAGCCGCTTGTCGTGCCATTTCTTAATTCGCTCCTTATAGATGAATGAGTTGTCGTAAGCTTACTGGTGCCACTCATCCAACTCATTAAGCTGCCATTGTCTATATTTACCTGTAGAATCAACATCAAAATTGTAAGTTCTCAAGGCCCAAAGGGCTCTATGCTCTAACTCAACAGGTAAATGGCAAGATTTCCCATACACAAGCCTATAAGGTGTAAAACTTGTACAAGTATGATAGGCTTTCCTAAATGCCCAAAGTGCATCATCTAACTTATTCGCCCAATCCTTCCTACTCACCCCACGGTTTTCTCTAAGATGCGTTTCAAACCCCTATTAGTAACCTCTACTTGCCCACTAGTTTGCGGGTGATAGGGTGTAGAAAACCTATGGGTTACTCCATATTGCTGAAGTACTCTCTCTAGTTAAGCATTACAAAAATGAGTCCCTCTATCACTAATTAGTGCCCTTTGTGTGCCAAACCTAGCAAATAACCGCTTAAGGAACTTAGTAACGACTCTAGCATCATTAGTCAGGAAAGCTTGCGCTTCCGGCCACTTAGAGAAATACTCAACAGCAACAAGGATATACTTTTTGCCAAAAGAAGAAGGAAACGGCCCCATGAAGTCAATGCCTCATACATCAAAAATCTCAACCGCTTGAATGCTCGTTTGGGGCATCTCATCATGAGTAGAGATGTTACCTAACCTCTAGCGTGCATCACAAACCTGCACAAATGCTCTAGCATCCCGAAAAATGGTCGGCCAATAGAATCCAACATCAAAAACCTTCCTAGCAGTGTGGTTAGCGGCTTGATGACCTCCCGTTGGTCCCTCATGGCAATGCCTCAAAATCTTAAGGATCTCCTCCCCATACACACATCATCGAATCACTTGGTCTGCACAAACTCGAAATAAAAAAAAAAGGATCTTCCCAAATGTAGTACTTCAAATCAGCAAAGAATTTCTTCTTTTGTTGAAATGTCATACCCTTTGGTAGGAGCTTTGAAACCAAGTAATTTGTAAAATCGAAAAACCAAGGGATATCCGGAGAAACCTGAATAGAGCATAAGTACTCATCTAAAAAACTGTTATCAATAGGTCTCTCATTAAGTGCATTTAGGCTCGAGTTCTCCAATCTCAAAAGGTGATCTGCGGTCAAGTTCTCCGCACCCTTCTTATCCTTGATCTCAATGTTTAATTCCTACAAAAGCAAAATCCAATGAATGAGTCTCGGCTTAGCATCATACTTTCCAAATAAGTACCTCAACACCGAATAATTCGTTTAGACCACGATCTTTGATACCACCAAGTATGAGCGGAACTTGTCGAAAGCGTATACCATAGCAAGCAACTCTTTCTCAGTAGTGGTATAGTGCTCCTGGGCATCTGTCAATGGCTTGCTAGCATAATATATTTGTTGGAACTTATTGTTAATCTTTTATCCTAAAACAGCTCCAATTGCAAAATCACTAGCATCACACATTAGCTCAAAAGGCAGCCCCTAATTAGGCGAAACTATAATAGGGGCTGTAGTTAGTTTTTCCTTAAGTAACTCAAAAGCCTGCAAACAGTCATCAGAAAGTACAAATGAAACATCTTTACAAGAAACTGAGTTAAAGGTCTAGCAATCTTAGAAAATTCTTTAATGAACCTTCTATAAAAACCTACATGACCAAGGAAACTCCTAACAGCCTTAACCGAGCTAGGGGGTGGCAACTTAGCAATGGTATCTACCTTAGCTCTATCTACCTCCATCCCTGCATGTGAAATCTTATGCCCTAGCACAATACCCTCTCTGACCACAAAATGAAACTTTTCCTAATTTAGCACAAGGTTAGCTTCTACATAGTGCGCAAGTATACGCTCTAAGTTAAGCAAACAATGGGAGAAAGAGTTACTAAATACCGAGAAGTCATCCATGAACACCTTCATGGACTCTTCAATCATATAATGGAAGATCGATATCGTACACCTCTGGAAAGTAGCAGGTGCATTGCACAAACCGAATGACATCCTCCTGTAAACGAACGTACCATATAGGCAAGTAAAAGTGATTTTCTCTTGGTCCTCAGGTGCAATAAAAATTTAAAAATAACCTGAAAACCATCAAGACAGTAATGAAAATATGCCCTGATAAGCACTCTAACATCTAATCAATAAAAGGAAGGGAAAAATGGTCCTTCCGAGTTGCATCATTGAGCCTCCTGTAATCAATGCAAACTCAGAAACCAGTTACCGTCCTAGTTGGTATCAACTCATCCTTCTCATTCTTGACCACCATCATATCTCCCTTCTTGGGCACAACCTACACAGGACTAACCCAAGAGCTGTCAAAAATAGGGTAAATTGAACCTGCATCCAGAAGTTTAATTACCTCCTTCTTGACTACTTCATTCATGTTCGGGTTCAACCGTCGCTGTGGCTGTACCACTAGCCTGTAATTATCCTTCATCAGGATCTTATGCAAACAATAATTAGAGTTGATTCTAAGAATGTCTGCAATCTTGTATGCAAAGGCCTCGGGACACTTCCTAAGGGAAGCCAAAGTCATATTCCTCTCTTCATGAGTCAAATCAGCTGCAATGATCACCGGCAGTTTCTTCGCCTCATCCAGATAGGCATAAGTCAAGTGCTTAGGCAACTCCTTCAACTCCAGGGCTGGTGGCTATGTGAAGGTCTCAATTTCTGCACCCCTGACCTATCAATATCAAAAAAATGGTCAGCAGACCTGCTGGGCTCACTAGCCAGCAAACAAGCAAGTTGTTCCAGCACATTCTCGTTGGACAACTCCTCATCTTCAGCCTGTAATGCTACCTATAAAGGATCATCAAGTAATATCTCCTGCAATTGAGACTCCACAATATCATCCAAAACATCCACAGAATATACGGTATCATCATGGTCAAGTGAATGTCTCATAGAAGTGCTAAGGTCAAAGGTAATAGTCTCATCACCTACTCTAAGCTGTAACTTCCCATCACACACATCTATAAATGCCCTAGATGTTGCAAGGAAAGGTCTACCTAGAATTACAAGCACGCTACTCTCACCTTCCATATCCATAACAATAAAGTTAACAGGAAATATAAACTTATCTACCTTAACAAGTACATCCTCAATTATACCCTTAGGATATTTAACAGTCCTATCTGCCAACTGTATGCTCAACCTAGTAGGTTTAGGCTCATTCAAACCTAATTTTTCAAACAAACTGCTAGGAATTAGATTGATGCTAGCTCCTAAATCAGCTAAAGCATCACTAATAGGCAAATTACCAATAATATAAGGTACAATGAAACTACCTGGATCGCGCTTCTTCACTGGCAGCTTGTTTTGAAGAATGGCTGAGTACTCCTCATTTAATGTCACAAGTCCCAAGTCCTCTGGCTTCCTCTTGTTGCTTAGAATCTCCTTCAAGTACTTCGTATACTTGGGCATTTGCAATATAGCCTCAACAAAAGGTAGGTTAATTCTCAGCTGCTTAAATAAATCCAAGAACTTACCAAACTGTTGATCAACCTTCTCCTGCTTCAACCTTGCAGGATATGGAATTAGAGGCTGGTATTCCCTCACAGGACTCTTCTTCTTGTCCTTGGTTCGTGCAGGTTCTGTCATCTCAGACTCTGACTCCTTCCTGGCTGGCTCATCCTGCACAATAACATCATCATCAGCCATAGGTAAAGAACTAGCTAACTGCTTACCCGATCTCAAGGTGATAGCCTTGACATGCTCCCTCGGGTTTGACTCTGTGGTACAGGGGAGCATCCATGGTTGTCTCTCAGTCAGCATCTTAGAAATCTGGCGCATCTAATTCTCCAAATTCTGTATGGAGGCCTGCTGATTTCTAAGAGCTATATCCGTCTGTTGAAACTTGTTCTTTGAAGTGGAGATGAACTTCATCATCAACTTCTCTAAATTGGGCTTCTTCTCCTGGTTCTAAGAGAGTTGAGGGAGAACAGTCTGTTGTTGCTGGTGCAACTTCTGAAATCTTGGTGGACCTTGGGTATTGTTATTTCGCCACTCGAAGTTAGGATGGTTTCTCCACCCTAGGTTGTACAAAGTTCAGATGATTTTTCCATCCCGAATTATAAGTGTTGCTATACGAGTTATTCTACTGCCTAGGCTGACTCCCCATATAATCCACTTGTTCATGGTTAGATGAAGAAGAGGAAGCAAACATACCTCCTGATATACAGTTGCTACTATAATACGGGCCAATACAAAACTTACAGCCTGCTTAAGCTGATTGGACAGGCAGCTAGATATGATCAATCTTCTTGGACAACAACTCCACTTGAGCCACTAAGGCTGCAATGGCATCCAACTGGTGTACACTCCCCTAATGCCCTGTCCTGCTCCTAATAGTGTGCCATTGGTAATTATTTTTTGCCATCTCCTCTATCAAGCTTTGGGCTTGCTCTGGTGTCTTGCTGCTCAAAGAACCACCTGCAGCTGCATCTACATCTACTTAGTAGCTAAATTCAAACCACTATAAAAATTTTGTACCTGTAACCAGATTGGTAGTCCATGGTGTGGGCAGCATCTAAGTAGGTGTTTGTATCTCTCTTAGGTGTCGTACATTGACGCATTGTCAAACTGCATAAAAGAAGATATGTCATTTCTAAGTTTAGCAATTTTTTTAGAAGGAGGAAAGTACTTAAAATGAAATTTTTCTACCAAAGAATCTCATAGTGTTTGGAGGTAGCAACTGTAGCCATGACTTTACTCTATCCCTCAAAAAAATGGAAACAAGTGAAGACGAATTGCATCATCTGTTGTCCCATTAATCTTGAAGGTATCATAAATCTCCAAGAAACTCGTTATATGCGCATTAGGATCCTCATCTAGCAAGCCTCTGAACTGAACCGTTTGCTGCACCATCTGAATCATATTAGGCTATTTTCAAAATTATTAGCAGTGACAGCCGGTCTCGTAATGCATGTTCGCATCCCCTCTAACGATGGTCTCGCAAAATCATACATCATCCGATTATTCTCATTGTTGTTGTTGGCATCTGCCATCCCTATTGTAGTGTCTTCCAGTTCACTCTCGTCTACGGCTTTCTCAACTTGAATCTCTTCCTCCTCTACGTTCAACCACTTCCTCAATTGCTTGAGGGATCGCTCTGGTTCTAGTAGAGGGTCTACTAGATCAGGATTGGACCTCATGGTCATACACTACCTGAAACAACAAATAACCAACAACACAAATAAGTAAAAGAATAAAATCAAACAAAAATAATTAAAGAATAAAGAATAAATGACTAAATTAACAAGAACACATAGTTCATAATATTTCTCAAAATAATTCTCCGGCAATGATGCCAAAAATTTGATGCGAGCTAAACACGACTAACAATCTATAGGCAAGTGCACCTTTCGAATGTAATTTAGCTATGGCAAGTACCAATATTGTATCCCACGGGAACTGAGAAGCTACTGCTACTATGCTATTCCTATTATCTAACCGATCAAAAGGTGGTAAGATCATTAAATAAAAAATGATTGGGAATGCAAATGTAAACTAAATTTTAACAAAAAGAATGAAAGTTTGAAAAAGACAATGAGATGAGTTAACCCAATTGGGGATCCCTTTAGCTAGCCGGCTTAAAAATAATAATTTATGAATTGATTGATTAAGAATTGCCATCTGTAGATAATTTCTTAAATGAATTGGCCTCTCTCTCAAGTTAACCAATTCCTAATCCTAAAGATCTAAAGTTGGAATCTCTTCTTAACAATTAATTTTAGAATAGCATTAATATCTAAATTACCGCTAATAAGAATTTCTAGTTCTTAATCCAGTAAGTTAATATACTTTTCTCTAAGATGCAGATCACTTAATCACACAAGCAGTTGTCCAAACTCAATTGAATTTCTCAATTATAAAGGAGTTCTCAAATTGATTTAACAATGAAGAAATAATAGATTTATTATACTTGAATGAAAACTAAATCTTAAATCAACAATTCAATCAATTAAGCACAAAACAAGCCTAGCATAGCTAAAGATCACCCCCAAATGGGTTTAATAAGATTAGTTACACATGTTCATGATTAAACCAATATAAGAATCAAATACAAAGTAGACAAGAATTGAAAAGAACATGTACACCTTTTTCTCAAATGGTGGAAATGTTATCCCTCTTGAATAATTCTGATTCTAATCTCTGCAGCTCAAGATCTCTTCCTTCTTTTCCTTTGAATCTTCAATCCAATCCTCAAGAACAACTATCTGGATAATGTTGAAGTAGAATTCGTCTCTGTTTTCCTTTTCTTGATCGTTTGGAAGGTTGCTCTCAAAGTCTGTCTTGAATACCCCAAAGTTCTCTCCTTTCAGAATTTCCTTTCTCTTTCTTTTTTTTCTTTTAAATCAGGCTTCGGGATCCAACTTGGCTTGGATTTGGGTCGTGCTGGATCCATGCCGTGTTGGGCTAAAATTGTACATCTGGTATGCTTAGCACGGCTTGGATTTGGGTTGTGCTGCTCAGCACAGGCATGCTCCTAGGCCGTGTTACTCTTGAGAACTGTGTTGCAAATTTTTCTTCTCACCATGAGTAAGGAATTTCAGCATGCCCTCTGACCCTAACCGTGCTTCTCAACATGGGTTTGTTGGCAGGGCGTCTTGAATAACCTAACGCGCCTGATTCTTCCGTTTCTTTCCAATTTTGGTCCTATTTCTCTCTAACTTTGATGATGTACCTAGAAAAATACCTAAGACACAAAGAAAACTAAAACAGGGTGATTCTAATATAAAAACACATAATTTTTCCTAAAAACAACTCAAAATCAAGCATGCAAACATGTGTAATATTAAGGATATCAAAGAAAACTAAAACAGGGTGATTCTAATACAAAAACATATAATTTGCCCTAAAAACAACTCAAAATCAAGCATGCAAACATGTGTAATATTAAAGATATCATGAAACTATGCCAAATGCTATTTTTTATAGTGTTTGGACAATAATAGGTCAATTTCATTGACTTATTTTATCATGCAAAGTTTATTGAAATTCCTTGCTAGACCAAAGAAGTTGTATTGGACTGGAACATATTATGACGGGTTTAGCTATCCATTTATATGGCTTTTGATATGGAGAGCTCGCCATTTGAGGCAATTCCTCTTTAGGAAATTTTGATATACATGCATTGATAAGATCAAATTTGGTACATAGTCGTGGTGGCTCGATTTGCTTTGTAGATCGCAAAGCGTCTAATGGAGGAAGTAGTAATGTAGCAAAAGGGGAGTCAAGTAGGGAGGACCAAGAGGAGAAGGAATCCAATCATGAAAAAAGAAGAGGACAAGAATGGGGTAATTAAGGTTAGCACCAAGTGTTAAATCAATTGCATTTTATGAATAACAACCTTAACCAAAGGCTCGACGCATTCAACACCTACTTGGCTAATGTGGAGAGGAACCAACACCGACAAGCATACAAGCAAGATTGCTACTTCGAGTCGGCTGATTTTGATGCTCCATCACCACCACCATCCATACTTCATCATTGATTTTACATATTTGTGTTAGGAATTTTATTTTTCTGTTTTTAGGACTTGGCTACCTAGTTACTTTAGAAATTTTTATTTTGCTTTTAGCTACCTTAAGACTTTTATGTTGTCTAGCCATATAAGATTTTATTTATGCTTTTATTTTGTAATCATGACTTATGATTATTGATTTAACTTAAGCATCTTAGTTTTTATTTTAACTAATTGTTTCTTTTAATCGATGATGGTTCTTTAAGTTTTATTTAAGGTGGGTTTGGAATGGTGAGTACTTGAATAATTATGGCAAACAAGTTGCATTTCAAATTATCAAGGAAGTATTCTATCTTTTCCTCTCTTATTTGATTGTTCATATATGCCTATGACATTGAAGGCAATGTCAAAAATAAGTATGAGAGAGGGGAATTAGAGTAATTCTTTTATTTTTATTTCATATGCCATGTATTTAGTAACTTTTGATTAATTTTTGTAGAATTTTTAATTATCTACTCAGCTTTTTGCTATTATTCTATATAAAGAATCAATGAAGAAATGCTATTATGTTGACCCTTGAGTTCTTGAATTGATTTTTAAATATGTCTAAATGTTACTCATGGGTCATTTGCACTTAAATGATCAAGTGTTCATCCTTTGCTTATAGGCATGATGAGTGGTTTGGCAAGTTTGAGTTGGATATAATTAGAAGTGTATGATTTAAATTATTATCTCTTTGTTATTAAATTGGCTTGCCTAAGTTTGTGAGATATGATATAGGTAAGTTAAAGCTTTAAGTTTAATAATTCTATTCTACTTGTTTTAGTTGCTTAATAATTGAGGATCTTCATGACCAATGTTAATTTTCATGGAAAAAGGCAATTAAAATTATGAGTATGCAAAGCATTTTGATGTATGTTTTATTGAGTAAATAGGTGTATTTATTACCCATGTTTATATTTGTATAAAAATACTTGACATCTTGAGAAAGAAAATAATCCCCAAGTATCTAGATAAAAATTTATGAGGTATAAGCATAAAGAAAAGGAAAAGAAAATCTTGAAAAGCAAATATAAATATGCATATTGATCTCTTATTTGTAAATGAAGGTTTGCCTTTTGAATAAGGTTATGATGATTTGGACTATGCATAACAGTTGTATCATTTGATAATGAGTTAGGCTATTTATTGTGAAATACGTGTAAATAATGGATGCTTAAATCTTTTGACTAATAATGATTGAGTTTACACCTTTTAAGAAAACTTTTATGATTCAAGTCTTCTTGGATTGACATAATCTTTGCAATAGTAAGATTCTTTTGAGTAAAATCTTTAAGTTGAGTATAAATGTTCTTCATTGTTTTTGCAAAAGTTAATTCTTAAGTTGCTATTTACTTGAGGATAAGTAAAAGTTTAAGTGTGGGGGTATTTGATAGATTCATATTATGTATATATATTTAGGATATTTTAGTACTTTAATAGTATGTTTTATGTACATAATATGTAAAAATATGTGTTCATTATCTCACTTTAGTTTTATTGTCCAAGTTCAGGTATTAATAGCTAAAAAAGGAGAATATGAACTAATATTCATAAATGGGCTTAATTAAAGTGGTTGCTACCAAGACCCATAATTAAAAACGTGTGGACTACTAATTTTACAGATCTGCCGAATATGTCAAGACCCAATGAGAAGTTAATTAAGCCTTTTATGTAATTATGGATCATTCTGAGTTATTTACTTAAGTTATGATAGTTAAGAGTTGTAGGGGATAAATCTTAGAAGTTTTGTACTTGAAGGAGGATTCTATAAAATGAATCTCTACAAGTAGTGGAGATCAGTTATACAACAAGAGACACAATCAGTCTGCATCTGTCCATTATTTCTCTCTCTGTAATTTTCTACAGTTCATCTTCCACAAACACTTTAGTCTAGTTTTTCATTGTTCTTTTAAAATTTAAAGAATTTTTCAAGGAGTGGAGAGTGAGGACCAATCATCTTCCTACTTGAAGAATTCTTAATTTAAAGGGAGCTTTTACTTTTTGTCTAGTATTTCATGTCTTTCTATTTAATTACAATTATCATTGAATTAAGTATATCAGGGAGCTTTTACCTTGTTATTTATTTATTTGATGAATGATTTTTTTTACCTTCATATCTTTATTAGTTTTAATATTGTTGTTAGTTCACCATCATATCAATTTAGTAATAATATTTGTTATAAAAATCTTTAAGTTGAATATATTAAAAATACCATCTTTATTTCGATCTATGTAGATAAAAGAGACTTTAATTGCATCATTAATTTGAGTAGCTAAAGAAAAATGCACATTTCCTTTTCATTCATTAGATATAGGTTACAAGTGAACAGGGAAATTACTTAATAAATGATTAAGCTAAATACTAGTTTTATCATATAGTTTTGATACATCTAGTATATTTATTTTATAATTTATTTATTTATTTTATTTTTTATTATTTAAAAAATATTAATTTAGAATATTTAAATTTATTTTTAATATTTTTATATAACAATTAATTTTTATAATATATTATTTATATATCCTTATAAGATCGACCTTGCAGTAAACGTACTATAAAAATGATTCCTCCAATTACAAGTATTTATCGATAAACATCAATTATAAAGATGTAATTTGTGGATTACTTATTAGTAATTTAATGTCATGAAAGTAGAAAAGATAGTCCCTATGTCTTTTCATCAACCGCGTAATAAAAAGCGGAAAAATAGACACGCAGAAAAAGGAAAAAGAAAAAGAAGTGATTAAGATGTAACCTAAGTGAAGGATAATGTTAACAAATGGAAAAAATCAAAGGCAAACACAAAATGACAACGACTGCATTAAAAGAATAAGAAAAAGAGAGACGGATTGGGATTAGGGTTTTCAGGTCTCATTGACTAATGATTAGGCAAATGGATTTATTTATCTATCCCCAATTCATGACCTTGTTTTGGCATATTCATAGAAAAGACTATGTAAATAAGACTTGTAAATAAGACCATAGAGTCGGACGATATAAAATAAAGATTGTTTTATCAACTATTTCTGGTTTTTAGGACTTATCTATCCCAATAATAATCTGACTTGAATGATCCTGTATTAAAAACAAAATTGGCTTAGTAACTGTTCTAAAATATTTATAAGAATTATAAAGTTTATTGCTTTCTCTAATTTTAAATATAAAGTGTTTTATTTTAAAAAATTATAAAATATCTAAAATATGTAATATTTTCATTTAACTATAAGACATTTAAATATATATCATTAATTAAAATGTTTTAAAATTTTTATTATTGAATAAGTAACCGTTATATTATGAGGAATACAGAATTTTTCCAAAATATTTTAATTAAATATAATATTAAATTGATAAATTTTAAATAATTAAATAAATATATTAAAATTATATATATACATATGCATCATTTTCATATATAAATACAAATAGATTTATTAAAAATATTTTTATAATAATTATTAAAATTTATCAATTGAATTTTTATTAATTTAATTAATTATGTAAATATAATAATAAGTAATAATAATATAAAAAAGATAATAGAAATAAAACATTAAAAATTTATATACAACTAGCCGTTTATCCGCACGACCAATTTAATAAATTTTTGATATTTATATTAATTTATAATATTTTAAAAAATAATAACAAATTAATTATTTTTAATTTTTAAAATTTTAAAATTTTATTAATATAATAATATAAAATTATTTTAAAAATATTTATTAATTAATTTTAGTATTATATAACTTAATACTATAATTCATATTATTATTTTAAAATTAAAATTTTATTATCTAATTAAGAATTAATTATATATATATATAGTTGTAGACATATATATGTGTGAGTATTATTCAGCTATTCATTGTAATATATATTATATATAAAAATATAAATAAATTTATTAAAAATATTTTATAATAATTATTAAAATCTATCAATTGAATTTCTTATTAATTTAATTAAATATGTTAAAATAATAATAAATAATAATAACATAAAAGAAAATATATAGAAATAAGACACTAAGGATTTGTATATAAAGGACAACAAAAATTATATAAATAAACAACAAAAGAAAACGGTGCATGAATATTATGGAATTATGCCACGTACTTAAGTAAAAAAGAAAAGCAACATTTATTTCTATATGAAGAAAAAAAATAAAACTAACATTAGTTTAGGATAAAAAAAGGAAAAAAAAATTAAGAAATAATTTTATTATTAACTTAATATTAAAAATATTTATTATACCAAATTTAATAATATAATTTTTTATTTTAAGATTTGACTTATTATTTTTTTATAATAAATATAAAACTAGATACTATTATATATATATATATATATATATATGTATATATATATATATATTGTTATTAATTATAAAACACGCAAATATGCTTATAAAAGAATAGTCGAATATTATTGTCACCGGTATAACAATTTAGGGCAATACACGTGAAATAGCTGTGAATTTGTGCCATAAGAGATTGGGTTGCCACTGTCTGCTGGCGTAGTTTTGAGTGCCAATGCTGTTGCTTTCTATCAGAAATAAAATACAAATATCTAAAGTTTGTCTCGTGTGAATCAATGACCCAATTTTCTCTCTATTTTCTTTCTTTCATCAAAGTTGAGAACCTTTTATGGAAGTTACCAATAAAGGCAAAACCATCTGCCCTTTCTTTTCTTTTTCCTTCTCTTCTTTATTTTTATTAACTCTTTTTTTTTAATTAGAGAATCTCACAACAAAGAAATAATTAAAAATAATAAAAAAGATTAATAACTTAACTGTTAATTAAAATATTGTAATGGTAATATCTACAATATTAAAAATTAATCTAACTGTGAAAATAATTATATATGTCAATATTCTAAGATTCTAATTCACTAAATAATCCTAATGCTAATTGTGGGCCACCAATATTTTACTTAACACTATACTTTCATCATAATTGTAAGGTATAATTCTTTTAAGCACAAAATCAATCAACTTAATTTATAAAAATCATTTAAAGAAACTGAACATGTTATGCATGAACTTTGGATGGGCTTGCTAATAACGTTTATTTCTAAGATAATATTTAATTTACCTATGCTATCTAATTTTAATAAATGCAAAAGTAATTCTTTTTTTTGGTTAATTAGTTTCAATTAAGTTGAAGTTGAGATTTCACAATCATGTACATTATTGTAGGTTCAATGAGTCAAAACTCATTTGTAAGAGTATTAATGAATCAATCTACTCAAGAGTTGTTTATTTTATTTTTATTTTTAAAATTTTTAAAATTATGTTAAGAAAACAGATAATTACTGCTTTTCAAAAATAGATTTAAAAAAAATTTATTTATAAAAAACTAAAATTATAAATCTATTTTTAAATTAAAAAACAATAAACCTATTTTTTGCAACAACTAATGTTAATTTGGAACATATTTTTATAAGTTAATCAAACTTGACTAATGCTCGAATTTACTGAGATTGTTATCGAGTCAAACTTCAACTCGAGTAGTTCAAGTACAAGTTGAGCAAAGTTTGGATATATAACATTTGACTTCAATAGTATGTTAGCATATTTAATTTTATATAAATTAAAATGTATTTATATTATATACTTAAAAAACAAATATTATATAAGTTTAAATTCAAGTTTAGCCAAGTGTATTCGAGTTTATGGCCGTCTCTCTGTTGGCATTATTGCTCTGACCATTGGCTGCTTGAGGGTAGAATGAAGAAAGCAGTCACTAAATTTAAACTTATGAAACTCTCAAAATGTTAAATAGGATAATTACATTTTTAATATTTTAATTTGTTAAAAATAATAATTAAATAATTAAATTTTTAAAATTAATATTTGAATATGACAACCTGTAAAAAATTGATAGAGTAGTGTTTTTAATAGTTACTTTTAAGTTTTTTCGAATTTTTTTAAATATAAACAAAAAATAAAAATAATTAAATATGTAAAAAATTAAAATCAATTCATTAGTAATATAATTTTAAGTTAAGTTTTATCTTATATAACTTCTTTTAATTTTTATTAATTTTCAATTTAGTAGTCATAATCCTTAATTTCCAATTCATAAATTTTAATATTTATTGTATTATAAAATTTTAATAATATGGTAAAAATATATTTATATATGATGGATAAATTTATCATTTTATTATTTTTATAATATATTTTTTCTATATGTCTCTTATTTTTCATTCCATTTAATATTAGAATAATTTATATCCGTATTTATAATATGTATGTTAAAAAAATTATTGAATTATTCTTTTTACATATTACCACACCTAATTATTACTGTTAAAAAATTTAACTACTCGATATAAATTTATGCACCAAATAATATAATTATCCTTTTTTAAATCAAATTGAGTCCAAAATTATCATGTATATTTAGATTAGAGTACACCCGTTCATAATCCAAAGATTAAAAAGTAAACTTTTTCTTTTTTGGAAGGTAAAATGTAAACTTTTAAAAATCACATATAATGCACCGTTCAAATTGGTAGTTTAAAGTAAGGAATAGAAAGCAAAGCAAAGCAGTGCAATTTATTTATTTTATTTAAAATTATAAAAATAGAGAGAGAATTCGCTCAAAAAAAAAAGTAGAGAGAAAATTCTTTTTATGTAATTAAATAAAATATAACAAAAAAGCAAATATAAAATGTGGAAAGAATAAGGAAGAAGGCATCCTCTCAAACCCGCCGCCCTCTTCTGAAAACTCAAAAAACACATACAAGGGAGAGGAGTGGACATTGGGAGGGAATTCAAAACCCATTTCTCTCTTTGATTGCTTTCCTTGATTTCTAAGTTACTGATTTGATTGTTGGTATAATCTCATTCGTGGGTCTTTTGTCCTTTGATTTGAAAGAAAATAAAATAAAGGAATTCTTTGTTCTTTCTGTTCTTAGACTAAGACTGATCACAAAGACACTATGAAAGACTTGTTTATGTGAAAAGAAGAGTTCAAGTGTAAAGAAAAGAAAGCAGAGAGATTGAAGGGGGGAGAAAGTGAGGTTGGGGGCTTTGTAGAGACCGTCAGTGGTAACAAGGTGGCTTTTTTTTTTTTTTTGTTGTGGGTTCAATATATCTATAATATCTATATATCTGTAATTTTATCCTCTTTTAGTTCTTGTTCACATTTTATCCATTGGTTTTATCAGAACTAAGTCCTTCTCTCACTTGAATACAACCATATCTATATCTTTAATACTACTGCTGGCTGCTAAGTTTATATTGTTTTGGTGCATTTTGTGTGCTTATATTTTGTGGGTTCAGCTTTAATTTAGTAATTACTAGCACCACTTTGTTCTCATTGCTTATATTTTTTGAATAGCAGCACCAGGAAGAAAGACAACTTTAAAAAGTTAAAGAAAATGAAGTATGTATTGGTGACTGGTGGTGTGGTTAGTGGACTTGGTAAAGGTGTCACTGCCAGTAGTATTGGCGTTCTTCTTAAAGCTTGTGGTCTCCGTGTAACTTCTATCAAGATTGGTATACTTTTTTCTTTCTCTTGTTCAAATCAGTTACTGCATTCATTTATCTAAGTTGCTCATTCATAGTCCATTCTTTTGATTTTTAAGCTTTTTAATTTGTAAATTTGGAGTTTTTATAAAATGGGGATTAACATTTTGCTTCTTGGTAGTTGATTGTGCTGTAATTATTTGCTAAGTTTTAAAAACTTTAGACACATGTTGAATTTGTGCATTTCTTGCAGACCCTTACCTAAACACTGATGCAGGGACCATGTCTCCTTTTGAGCATGGGGAGGTCTTTGTACTAGATGATGGTGGCGAGGTAAGTTATTTCATTAGATTGTTTTCCAGTGTTAAATTACATGACTATTCTTGTTTATACCATGGTATTTGATGTGCTTTCTTGCAAAGAGGATGGATATATAACTTTCTTCATGTTGTGTGACCCAAAGATAACATCTTTTTTTCCCTTTCCATTTTGGTGCTTCTAAAGGTGGATTTAGACCTTGGCAACTATGAGCGGTTTCTAGATATCAAGCTAACCTGTGACAACAATATCACAACTGGCAAAATATATCAGGTCATTGAATATCTTCTTTATGCGTATAAAGCTAAAATATGAATTGGATGTCTAAAGAATTATGTGAGCTCACTATACTCCTAGCATACTTCGTTCTTAGTTCATTATCTTGGTTTAAACAGTCTGTGATTGACAAAGAGAGAAGAGGAGATTATCTTGGAAAGACTGTACAGGTCTGCTTTCTACATTCTGTTCTCTATGTTCAAGGAATTCTATAATGTATCATGAAATAACTTATTATCTTGACCTTGTTGTCACTGTAGGTAGTTCCACACATTACCAATGCCATCCAAGAATGGATAGAGCGTGTATCAAAGGTACCTGTGGATGGAAAGGAAGGTCCAGCTGATGTTTGCGTGATTGAATTAGGCGGAACTATAGGTAATTCAGTTGTCTTTAATGTTTGTTTGGATGAGTTAACTTCAATTAAAATGGATTATTATGATTTCGAGTAAGCCGCTATGGTGAAATCGGTAGACACGCTGCTCTTAGGAAGCAGTGTCTTAAAATTGACCTCATGTGATGCAGGGGACATTGAATCTATGCCGTTTATTGAGGCACTTGGGCAATTTTCATATCGTGTAGGTAAGTTGGTGTTATGTGGAACTTTATTATTTGCTAGAATTATTTGGTTCCGTTTGATGCACTTAGGTGTAATCCTTCTCATTGCTGTTACTTGATATTAGGACCTGGAAATTTCTGCTTGATCCATGTCAGCCTTGTGCCTGTTATAAATGTCGTCGGTGAACAGGTATATGTAAAGGTTTTGGGGTTTTAGAAGAGCTATGCTAGAAAAGCTGCGAAAATGAAATGGAAACTTGTTAAAATAATAGCTAAGAAAATAAGCCTTTGCTTTTCTCCAATAGCTTCGTTTTGGCTTCTTGGATATGTTCTCAGCTCTACCAAATTGGGGTTTTATCTTTCCTATGCATGGACATGAGTTTCATAGCATCATGTTGGCAAATTCACCTATAATTTGTTGGGTCTAATTATTGTAATGTATGGATGCTTTTAAATTACAGAAAACAAAGCCAACCCAGCATAGTGTTCGGGGGCTAAGAGGACTGGGGTTGACACCAAACATCTTAGCTTGTCGTAGTTCAAAGGTTGTTTTTCTTATTTCGTCCTTGTCTCTATACATTTCTTTTTATCATATGCATGGTTGCAGTCTCATGCCTCTTTATTACCTTCAACAGGAACTTGATGAGAATGTTAAGTTAAAGCTCTCTCAGTTTTGCCATGTGCCGGTATTGCATCTATAGACTGTTATTCTGTTCATTGGTTTCTTACTGATGCATCATGTTTTCATAGAATTTGAAATATGTGCAGGCTGAAAACATTGTTACATTATATGATGTTCCAAACATTTGGCACATTCCTTTGCTATTAAGAGTAAGAAGTTCTTCTCAGTACTTCCGAAAATTATTTTGGTTATACTGGTCATCAAACCACAGCTGGAATCTAACTCCTTATATTTCTAATTCTTTTTCCTGAACATGATTAGGATCAAAAGGCGCATGAATCAATCTTGAAAGTACTGAACCTTTTAGGGTTTGTTTTGTAAACTCACTCTTTGTTTGCATCATAATTTACTTTGATATTTCTTTCCTGCAATGATCTGAGTGTATATGGATGATTGCAATGTTCAGCATTGGCCTTAATTTTCATTTGTCAGTTCACTAACATATTTCTTTAATCTTCAGCTTTGCCAGGGCGCCAGATTTGCAGGAATGGACTGCCAGGACAAAAGTTTGTGACATGCTTCATGATCCTGTGGGTGTCAAACACTTCAAGTTGTCAGTTGACTTATTCTTTTCGACTAAATGTGCTCATAAATATACATTGCAGGTTAGAATTGCCATGGTTGGAAAGTATACTGGTCTTTCAGATTCCTACCTCTCTGTCTTGAAGGTAATTGCTTATAGGTTTCTGCCTTCTTTTTATTTTTTATATTTTTTATTTTAAAATTGATATTCTGTTAAGGTTCTTTTTCTTTTTTAAGTTTATTTTTCTAGGTGTTGTACTTTTCCAATTCTTGGTGTAAGTGACTGGAAATGACCAAAACTAAATTCAAACTCCTCCCTAAAATAAATTTTCTTAAGGACATCATTTTATCATACAATATACCTTTTAGAAAGTAGGAGAATGAACTAGTCATAAAAATAATGCACTTTATTGAATAAAACTGCGAATCGTTACCAAACAATGAAGTGCATCTTTTAGTAAATAGCTTTTCAGCAAATGCCAGTTCCTAAAGAATTAGCAAATCTAAATTAAATGAGGCTCGAGTTTTTTGGTTACAAATTTATAATGCTGCTAAAATGAAAATAAAGACAGTGACACTGGTATCCTTCCACATTATGTTTAGGCTTGACCTCATGTATAATCTCTAGTTTGAATCTTTGGAAATTGAGATTAGA
Organism: Ricinus communis; assembly: GCF_019578655.1. Lineage (NCBI taxonomy): Eukaryota > Viridiplantae > Streptophyta > Magnoliopsida > Malpighiales > Euphorbiaceae > Ricinus > Ricinus communis. Next base: position 1,849,994 of record NC_063259.1, read on the forward strand.
TACTCTTAATGCTTAGCAAATTGATTCAATTTGATTTATGCATTATCCCCTATAGCCGATTCTTTTCTAATTCTTTTATTGTTTATAAACAAATAAGGAAAAGAACTTCTGAATTAAAGTTCTAAATATGATAATATATTCTTTGTCCGAGTAATGGTTATCTCACTTGTGCACTATGCATCATGCTTAATGTAGTTGCATTTTAAATATCATTACAACTACTTATGCTGGCTATGGTTTCTAATTTTATCGTAATTGTGTAATTCATGTGTAAGTTCTAACTGGAATAATGTGTATATTTCGACTTCCCTCTTTTTCTTGTTTTCTTTTTCTTTCTCTGCATCAGATGCCTACCTACACTGATCTTGGTATGTCTAATCATGAAAATCTTGTAAGATGTAAGGGACTGATATTGTGGGAGTTTGTGACAGGCTCTTTTGCATGCTTCAGTTGCTTGCTGCCGGAAGCTTATTGTAGAATGGGTTGCAGCTGGTGATCTAGAAGAAGTTACTGCAATAGAGGTTAGTACTCTAAATCAGTTTCTGCCACGTGATTTTTACACTCCTTCCCAAGCATGTGTGCATAGAAAGAACATAGTCGGGAACTTATCCTAATTATTACTATATAGCATATGTAGAATTTGCATCTTGACTATTCTTATTCTTTGCAGGCTCCTGATGTTTATAATGCTGCATGGAATCTTTTGAAGGTGATAACTTAATGGTTGACTGTCTTTCAAATTCATTTTCTGCTGATTTTCTGTCCAATTAGTTCATGGTTAGTTTTTCACCAGTTCTTTAACATTTATTCAAATGCAGGGAGCTGATGGTGTCCTAGTACCAGGAGGGTTTGGTGATAGAGGGGTACAAGGAAAAATCCTTGCTGCAAAATATGCTCGTGAAAACAAAGTTCCATTTCTGGGCATTTGCTTAGGAATGCAAATTGCTGTCATTGAATTTGCCCAATCTGTTCTTGGGTTGAATAATGCAAACAGTACAGAATTTGATCCTGAAACTTCTAATCCTTGTGTCATATTTATGCCCGAGGTATGCTGAGGTGGAAATTAGTCAATTTTCTTGGTGAATCTATTGAAGCTATGAGTTAAAATTCATAATATTTAATAGGGTTCAAAAACACACATGGGAGGAACCATGCGTCTGGGATCAAGGAGGACATATTTCAAGGTTCCTGATTGTAAATCTGCAAAGTTGTAAGACTTATACCTTAATCCCATATACATGTCTAGAAGATTTAGCGGGGTATGTTTTATGAGTTTCATTGTGTATTTAATTGATTCCATAGAAGAATTTTTATTATCACCTGTATGAACACGAATAAATGATGATACTTGGGGAATTAACAAGAGGAATCACCAAATGATGACAGACAAATCATACACAGTTCTTTAATCAATCTGTCTGTCTTGTCTGAAATTGATTGTAGGTATGGGAATGTCAGCTTTGTTGATGAGCGACATAGGCATAGATATGAGGTAATCACTGTCCTGGACCATGGATGTATAAGCATAGTCTAGAGGCGCAGCCCATTAGCCTCTTCAATGATGATCTGTATTTATATTTTGTAGGTCAATCCTGACATGATATCTCTATTTGAAGATGCTGGTTTGTCATTTGTTGGCAGAGATGAAACTGGTCGGCGAATGGAGGTAAGTGATTTGTGTGGCCTAAGCAATCGAAAGAATCTTTACCTTGCAACATTTGGTACTGGGGCTTAAGATATTGTCAGTAATGCAGATTATCGAATTGCTTGGTCATCCATATTTTGTTGGTGTTCAGTTTCACCCTGAGTTCAAATCTAGGCCAGGAAAACCTTCTGCTGTTTTCTTAGGTATTATTTCTCCCTATCATGTTCTGCTGGCTAATTGTTTAAAATATCATATCAACATTACATGAGTACTCGTAATAAGTTGTTTGACTTGTATCATTCACTATTGACGACGGATAAGTCATTCTTTCTTTAAATAGCTATGCTTAAACCACTGAATACTGGCTCAAACCCGGTAACTAATCTACAAGGGTTCATTATTTTTGATAAAATAGAGAAACTATTTATTTGTTCTTTCATGTTATATCCTGTACTCTGAGCTCTATTTTAGCTGTGGTTTTTGTGATATTGAAATTGTAGTGATTTGGACTTTATCATGGTTATAATTGTCTTCATCCTTATTGTCATTTTAGGCTTGGATTATGCAAGCACGAGGAACCTGTTTTATATAGAAGTCTTAGGAATCCTTATTGTCATCTTAGGCCTGGATTATGCGAGCATGGGGAACCTTTTTCTTAGCCAAGTGTTTTGCACACATGGGAATCTTCTTGACATAATCAATTAATTTTTTTGTCATTTTATAGGACTTATAGCAGCAGCGTGTGGGCAGTTGGAATCTGTCTTAAAAAGTTTTGGCCACGCAAGCAAGCTGTCAAATGGATTGAGCAATGGAAAATCAACTGCAAAAGCATACCAAAACGGAAATGGTGTTAAGTCTTGCAATGGTTCATTGAATGGCGTGTATAGCAATGGAAATGGTGTGCATTTTTAAGAAAGCACAATGAACATGGCAATGCACCTCTAGTTTTGGTAATCAGTCTCTCGAAGCACTTTCGGTAGTCTTCGGTTCTTTTGTACAGCAGCTGAGTATGGTGGGGTATTTGTTCATTTCTGAAGCAGACTTATTATAGGATGAAGCTGGATTAAGAATGACAGCTTATAATCTCCGGTCTATCAGTGAACCTGGGATAAGGTAGTAATGTTGCATCACCCTCTTGTTGCAGCAGGTTTCCTTCCTTTTTTTACTTCACTTATTTCTATAGTTGGAATTTTGGCTGTATGTCGCTTGAGGAAAATGTTACTAGAGTTTCTGTTGTAGGACCATCGTACAAATCAATGTTGGTTGTAGTGAATTGCTCTAATTGAAGCATGCATCCTTCTTTGTCATAGCAATTTGTTCATTTTTTTTTTCTAGTTTGGGACATTCTACTGTGTATTCATTGGATGATTTTTCAGCTATATTAACCCAGTCTATCAGTTTTAACACTTGAAAAATTATCTACACTTGCTGGTTAAAAGCACCTGGTTAATAGATTTTAGATTTTGAGAACATTAATAGGAGTATTCGAAGCATGTATACATATAATATAAGCTGAGAAAAAGATTCTTGATGAATAATTTTAACGCAGAGTGATGTATAGTTTTTATACTTATATTTGTGATATCATAAATATAATTAATGCATTATTTCTTTAATTAAATAATAAATTTAAATAAAAAAAGCATTAGCTAATAATTTACTTTTTCAATTAAATACGAATTTTTAGTTATAGTATATAAACAATGCTTTTAATATTAATTAATTTTTACATCAATATTAATTATTTGTCATGTTAATATTGTAAAAAATAAAATATTTTTTAAACTGTAGCATTATAAACATTTTTAGTTTTAAAATAATAATAAAATCTTTTTACTACTGTAAATTTATCTATCAATGAGCTTATTTATAATTTATAAAATTTAAAATTAATTATTTATATTATTAAAAAGAATTAAAATTCATATATATATATATATATATATATATATTAAATTTAATGAAAGATTTTATATTAGTTTTATTTTAATGAAATAAAATATAGCAAAGACTAGCATGAAATATATATATATATATATTATATATTTTATCTTTTTACCTTTAAAAGTTATAGAGTTAAACTATTTGTTTATACCATAATTTGTTAGTCCATAATAAATTAGTAAAATTTAGTCAAAGATTAGACTCAATTTCTATTATTAATTCTAATTCTTAATTAAAATAGTGGGCATCAGTTTATTTTTAATGTGGGAAGAAATTCAAATGAGAAGATTGTTTAGAACTCCCTCGTGATAATTATGGAATTTAGGTTCATGGTACACGTGTTATATACAGTTTTTAATTCAAGCTGCAGTTACGTTTTGGAAGATTATAGGGACAATGAACTGAAAGGAAAAGAAGAGAATCAATGGGAACATCCAACAACATAGATAAAAAATCAGATAAATTTAGGAAAAACGAACTATATGTATTTTCTTTATGCAATTAATCTTTCTTTGTACTTTTGAAACTCTCAAGCAACATTATTCCAGCAATTCATATTTACATTTATAGCTTACAGTAGCTATTAAGCAGAATATCAAACAAATTATGGCTAAAAGAGTTTGAAATTCACAATTATTCTTGAAAAGAATTCATAAACGCAATATCACATAGTTCATATATCATATACACGTGGCATATGCCTGCAAAACCAAATTGGCAGCCAATATAATTTAGTATGCCCAGAAGGACATATTTTACAATGGCCCAAGAATAAGAAATAATAATGTAAAAGAACCAATGGAGCCTCAAAACACCAGGGTTGCTATTGATAAAGCAGAACGTGAACTTGAAGTTTCTATTCCTCACATGGTGGAGTAGTTAGAGAAGAACATGGGGCCTTAAGGTACATCCCAATACTTTGAGGCACTGCCACCTATTGGAAAAGCCATTGGCGGGTCACTTACTGCTAATGTACTTGGAAGTTGAGGTATTGACTTAATTAATCTAGTTGCTAATCCTTTATTAGGATTTTTATTACATTCATAGGAAACCCAAAACATGCATATGATAATTTTACAAGAAATCATGTGAGTAATGAGAAATTAGGTGAGAATTTTACACAATTGCATTTCAATTAGTGAATTTCTATGATAAGATAACCTTTCTTCATATATTAAGGGAAAGTAGTTAGGAAGTAGACAAAATGGCACAAATTATTTTTGGAATTAGGATGAGTAGTGAGTTGACTCATAAATTGATTGTGGTTGAAAATAGGATTCATTCTTTAATAACATAAAGAGGAATACATGTAGAATCTTTCACTAAAGATATAGGTAATGTTGATGATTAGAGGTAGAATCTTTAATAACATAAAGAGGAATACATGTAGAATCTTTCACTAAAGATATAGGTAATGTTGATGATTAGAGGTAGAAATTAAAAGATATTTGGAGTGCCCCAATAAAAAAACCCTTCATAAAGTAAAAGTGCAAGCCTAAAACATTATGCTAATTGGAAAAATGAACTTTATAAGAAAGGTTTTGATGGAATTTTTTGTTGAGGTAATTCTAGATGATAACGTCTTTTAAAGTCTTATCCTTTAGTTTGCCCTCCTCTTCCTCTTCGTGCTAACCTAGCCCCTGTCGGGTTTTTTGTCCTTTGAAGTCCGACAGCTTTGTGATACTCTGCTGATTCTTCCTTAGCCTCATTCCAGGCATGAAGTCCATTTTCTGGAACATATTGGTTACTTTAGGATCCATGTAGTCCTTGTAGAGAACCACAACTTGGAATCCAAATGGGGGCTTCCACCTCCTTGACAGCTTCTTGAATGGCCGAGATGACCTTACCACCTTCGACATTGATAGTCACTATCTCAACTTCATGAGGAAACTTGACCTTCTGATGCATAGTGGAAAGGACTCCTAGGGCATGAAATCATGGCCTACCCAATAACAAAGGAAAGGTTAGTGAGATGTCCAAGATAGTGAATTCCACCCATGATTCGATGTGACCTATTTTTACCAATGTTGAAAACGTCCCTTCTGCGTCTCTCTTCGTCTCATCATAGGCTCTTATAACCATATCTGATGGTTTCAGGTCTTTCATAGTCATCCTTAACTTAGGGTGTATGCGAGAAGGACAAACATTGATGGCTGACCTATCATCCACCATCATATGTGGGGTTCTTTTCCCTTTCACCTCTGCTGCAATATATAGAGCCTTATTGTGGCCTCTTCCCTCTAGTGGTAGGTTTTCATCCGAGAAAGTGATTATTTCGGTAGTCTTATCAATTACCGTTTTGATCTCAGGGGCAGCCGCTATATTTACGGTGATGCCAGCCATTAGCAACTCCTAAATGTCGACCGTCCTTTTTATCATTCTTCAATTATTCTAACAACCTTTGTCCCCTTTTTCAGGCGCTTTCTCGACTTGTTTCAGTTCTTATACCCCCTTGTCTTCACCCTTACCCACTGGCTCGACTTCTTAATCGAAGTCATTGTCTTACCAGATATCTTTTGCCTTACTATCTTGGACTTCACACTCATCTCCAGAGCTGTACCAGATGTCAACAGCCATCACTGACTTCTTCTCACCCTCCTTCAATACCTCTAGAAGGCAATAATCACCAACCACTTGATCATCATCATTCGATCCCCAACCACTCGGCACAGTATCTTCAATTCGAATGTTGGCCAAAGGAGGCTTTGAATAATAGACTTTGAAATCAAATTTTCCTGAGGGCTGCCCTAGTAGGTTTTCACATTCATACCAAAGAAGTTGCTCCACTCGCCATTCACTATTGTCACGACCTGATCTGTGGGGCCATATGACCGACACTAAAGAATAGGTAGGCGTAAGGCCACCAAAACTCATAGCAAGCCTGATTAATCAAAACTCAATTAAAATATAATTTTATCTAATATACCAATATTTTATTTACCAATATTCATCCACACAATTACAACAGAATTTATATCGGTTCATCAACAATAATAAAATTGATACATTAACAGGTTATTCATTATGTTGAATAGAAATAATCAGTCTGAATGCAAATACTGCAGAGTATCTCAAAATTTAAATAATTAGAAATACAAGAAAAATAGTTACGTTAAGCCTGAGGAAGGAAAGAGTCGGGCATCCAAAATGAGAGGAACTGTAGATAGTCTAACTGTCACCTGAAAAATAAAATTTAAGACTGTCAGTCTCGAAAGTGAGTTAAAATCATATAATCCAAAATAAATACAATCATCGCTATAAAATAATGATATAAATAACTATAAACTATTATGAAATAATTAAAGTGCGTGTCATGTCATATTTCAGAAAAATTCAATTTAATAAGTACAAGACGAGAATATCAACAAAACCCCATACTCCAATTCTATTAGCCATTCGGCTCTCTTATTCCAATAAGACTACTGCCCAAAGAAAAAAGCTCGACTAGGGTCCTTAATTCCAGTTTTGTCACTTAATTACCAACATAATTAGCGCCTAGAGAGCAATGCTCGACCAGGGATATTTCTTTTGGCAAATCAAAATTCCGTACGCCTGGAGAGCTATGCTTAACTAAGACACATCTTATAATTATGCCTCTATTACATGTCTCTAATTTAATCCAGTGTGCACGCGGTCCTGATGTAACCCATCATGTGGCATGTTCTACTGCCGTCTCATCCCGAGTCATATTACAAATATAGCATCAATAATATTAAAAGTAACATGATACACAAGCAATCATAATATTATTTGATTTAAAATTAAATACTAAAATTAAATATCATCAATTATGGTGGATGTAAAATTTAAAATACAGTATCCATAACAATAATAATAACAATGATAAATATAGTGACAAAAATAATGGTAATAATATTAATAATGATGATGGTGACAATAATGAAAAAAAAATAAAAATAAAAAATAATAATAATTATTATTATTAATCAAATAACATTGCATTTGAATATAGACATGACATATGCACAATTGATTATATGATTTTAACTCATAGTTCTGTCGAATTTCTCCTAGCTGCTTCTATGCCTCTAGCGGAGCTGGCTGATCCATCGGATTATCTATTTACGAAAATAATTCAATCAATAAAAATATTTTATAAATAGTCTTAGATCTAGACTCCTAGAATTAGACTGCCTAAGAATCCCGACTTGGAAATTCTATCGAAAAAACGAGAGAACCTCCCCTAAAATACGAATGTTTACCTGTCATGTAACAGGTCCAGAACCTGTTAAAACACTTCTAATATTTATTAAATATTTAATAGGAGTCGGGTTACCCATAGTTGCGTTATTTTTCCGACTCCTCAACACAGTCTAGTCTAAAATATTAATAATAATAAGTCCGACATTAATATTTTTTCCACAATCACAAATAATTTCTCAGTATCTAATTTAATTAATCATAGCTACAATTATTACAATCCGAATAATAATTAATTCATAATATTTATCAATTAATTAAATTAAATTAATTATTTATAATTATCAATTATTACATCTAATATTTTTTGATAATTTTTAAATAATTTTTAAGGTCCAATTAAATCATACCGAGCCAAAAGTCTAAAATTTTAGTGTCTGAAAAACACCGGGTCCGAAAACCGGTATATTATCGCTGTCGGAATTCGAATTTGAAGGTGCCTACGCGAAGCTTGAGACGCGTGGAATCTACATACACCAGAGTTGCAGCCTAAATCTCTTCTGGAAAATACTAGATCACTGTAATAAAAATTTCTACTTCAGTGAGGCACGTACACCACTACCGCCGAGGAAAAATGGGAAAGAAGGGCTGCCTTGATGTTTTCAAGGCCTAGGAACTCGTTTCTAGCATTAGTTTGGCGAGGCAAGACTAAAAAATGGCTGAACAAGCAGCAACAGCAAAGGGAGGACAATCTCTCCTTCAAGCTTCAACGTTTCCGGTGGAAAATGGTGAAGAACAAGTCATAGCTGGTTGGTAGAAAGGGGCGGTAGCTATAGAAGAAAATGGGTCGTGCTAGGTGGAGGAAGACACGCGGGAAAAAGGCAAAGAAGAAAAAGGGGGCTGCTATTGGCTCATTTTTAGAGGAACTAATACCCTTTAGTCCTAGTTAAGCCCAGTTACTACAAAATCTCCATTCTTAATATTTTATTCATTTTTCCACTTATATATATGTACAAGACACACTTATATATAGTACTTTGTTAAAATAAATCAACATTGGTCTTAAACATATTAAAATTATAATTACCATCCAAATAGATAATAAATAATATAATTTAAGTTCCTTTTATATTTTAAAAATAAATATATATAGAAAAGTTAACTTAATAAAATCTTGACTTATTTGTTTAATATCACAAAGCTACATTTAAAATTCACCAAAATTAATATAATATAATTATGTGTGATAATACTAAATTAAATGGTACTTAATATTTATCAATATAAGAAAATAATCCCGTAAAACGTGTATATTTATGAATCTAAAAAAACGACCCCGTAAAAGTAGTATAATTGCGAGTCTGAGAAAACAGCCTTATAGATGGGGTAAATTTTCATATATGAGAAAACAACCCCGTAAATACGGGGATATTTATCAATCGGAGAAAATAACCCCATTTTGGTATATTTGTGAGTATGAGAAAATAACCCCTTAAATGAATTAATTTTATAATATGAGGAAACAACCCCGTAAAAGGGGATATTTGTCGAAATAAGAAAATAACCCCGTAAAACGTATAAATTTATGAATTTGACAAAACAACCCCATAATAGTGCTAATAATTTAATATGAAAAAATGATCCCTTAAAAGTGGTTTATTTATCAATATAAGAAAATAACCACATAAAACGTGTATATTTATGAATTTGAGAAAATAACCCCGTAAAAGTAGTGTAATTGCGAGTATGAGAAAACAACCTCACAGAAGGGGTAAATTTTATAATATAAGACAACAACCCTGCAAGAGGGGTTTATAAATATTAGAAAACAACCCCGTAACATGGGGATATTTATCAATCGGAGAAAATAACCCCGTAATTTTGGTATATTTGTAAGTATGGGAAAACAACCCCTTAAATGGGTTAATTTTAGAGATATCAGAAAATAACCACGTAAAACGTATATATTTATGAATCTGAAAAAACAACCCTGTAAAAGTAGTGTAATTGCGAGTCTGAGAAAACAACCTCATAGAAGGGGTAAATTTTTTAATATTAGAAAATAACCCCGTAATGTGTATATTTATAAATATTAGAAAACAACCCGTAACATATGGGGATATTTATCAATCGGAGAAAATAACCCAGTAATTTTGGTATATTTGTGAGTATGGGAAAAGAACTACTTAAATAGGTTAATTTTAGAGTATAAGAAAACAACCCCGTAAAAGAGGTATATTTGTTGATATGAGAAAATAATCCCGTAAAACGTGTATATTTATGAATTTGAGAAAACAATCTCATAATAGTGCTAATAATTTAATATCAAAAAATGACTCCGTAAAAATGGTATATTTATCAATATTATAAAATAACCCCGTAAAATATATATATTTATGAATCTGACAAAACAACCCCATAATTGTGCTAATAATTTAATATGAAAAAATGACCCCGTAAAAATGGTATACTATCAATATAAGAAAATCATCCCGTAAAATGTGTATATTTATAAATCTGAGAAGACAACCTCGTAAAAGTAGTGTAATTTCGAGTTTGAGAAAACAACCTCGTAGAAGGGATAGATTTTTCAATATGAGAAACCAACCCCGTAATACGAGGATATTTATCAATCCGAGAAAATGACCCTGTAATTTTGGTATATTTGTGAGTATGAGAAAACAACCCCTTAAATAGGTTAATTTTATAATATGAGAAAACAACCACGTAAATGGAGTATATTTGTCGATATAAGAAAATAACCCCATAAAATGTGTATATTTATGAATTTGAGAAAACAACCCCATAATAGTGTTAATAATTTAATATGAGAAAACGACCCTGTAAAAGTTGTATATTTATTAACATAAGAAAGTAACCCCGTAAATCGTGTATATTTATTTATTTGAGAAAACAGCCCCGTAAAAGTAGTGTATTTGCGAGTTTGAGAAAACAGGCTCGTAGAAGGAGTAAATTTTTTAATATGAGAAAACAACTCCGTAAGAGGGGCATATTTATAAATATTAGAAAACAACCCCGTAATACGGGGATAATTATCAATCGGAGCATATAACCCCGTAATATTAGTATATTTGTGAGTATGGAAAAACAACCCCTTACATGGGTTAATTTTAGAGTATGAGAAAATAACCCCGTAAAAGGAGTATATTTGTCGATATAAGAAAATAACCCAAAAACGCGTAAATTTATGAATTTGACAAAACAACCCCATAATAGTGCTAAAAATTTAATATGAGAAAACAACCCCATAAAAATTGTATATTTATCAATATAAGAAAATAACCTCGTAAAACGTGTATATTTATGAATCTGAGAAACCAACTCCCTAAAAGTAGTGTAATTGCGAGTCTGAGAAAACAGCCTCGTATAAGAATTAAATTTTTTAATATGAGAAAATAACCTCTTAATACATGGATATTTATCAATCGGAGAAAATAACCCCGTAATTTTGGGATATTTGTGAGTACGAGAAAGCAACCCCATATAAGAAAATAATCCTGTAAAACGTGTAAATTTATGAATTTGGCCAAACAATCCCATAATATTGCTAATAATTTAATATGAGAAAACAACCCTGTAAAAGTGGTATATTTATCAATATAAGAAAATAACACGTAAAACGTGTATATTTATGAATCTTAAAAAACAACCCCGTAAAAGTAGTGTAATTGCGAGTTTGAGAAAACAGCCTCGTAAACCCTAAACCCCATAAATTTATGAATTTAACAAAACAACCCCATAATAGATATGAAAAAATGACCCCATAAAAGTGGTATATTTATCAATATTAGAAAATAATCCCGTAAAACGTGTATATTTATGAATCTGACAACACAGCCCCATAATAATACTAATAATCTAATATGAGAAAACGACCCTGTAAAAGTGGTATATTTATCAATGTAAGAAACTAACCCCATAAAACGTGTATATCTATGAATTTGATAAAACAACACTATAATAGTGCTAATAATTTAATATGAGAAAACGACCCCGTAAAAGTGGTTTATCTATCAATATAAAAATAACTCGTAAAACGTGTAAATTTATGAATTTGACAAAACAACCACATAATAGTGCTAATAATTTAATATGAGAAAACGACCCCGTAAAAGTGGTATATTTATCAATATAAGAAAATAACACCGTAATACTTGTATATTTATAAATATGAGAAAATAACCCCGTAAAAGTAGTGTAATTGCGAGTCTGAGAAAATAGCCTCGTAGAAGGGGTAAATTTTTTATTATGAGAAAACAACCTCGTAAGAGGGTTATATTTATAAATATTTGAAAACAACCCCGTAATACAGGGATATATATCAATCGCCGAATATAACCCCGTAATTTTGGTATATTTGTGAGTATGGGAAAACAACCTCTTAAATGGGTTAATTTTAGAATATGAGAAAACAATCTCATAAAGGAGAATATTTGTCGATATAAGAAAATAACCCCGTAAAACGTGTATATTTATGAATTTGAGAAAACAACCCCATAATAGTGCTAATAATTTAATATGAGAAAACGACCCCATAAAAGTGGTATATGTATCAATATAAGAAAATAACCCTGTAAAACGTGTATATTTATGAATATGAGAAAATAACCCCGCAAAAATAGTGCAATTGCGAGTATGAGAAAACAACCTTGTAGAATGGATAAATTTTTTAATATGAGAAAAGAACCCGTAATACGGGGATATTCATCAATCGGAGTAAAGAACCGAGTAATTTTAGTACATTTGTGAGTATGAGAAAACAACCCCTTAATTGGGTAAATTTTAGAGTATGAGAAAACAACCCCGTAAAAGGGGTATATTTGTCGATATGAGAAAATAACCCTGTAAAACAAGTAAATTTATAAATTTGACAAAACAACCCTATAATAGTGCTACTAATTTAATATGAGAAAATAACCCTGTAAAACATGGTATATTTATCAATATAAGAAAATAACCCCGTAAAACGTGTATATTTATGAATCTGAAAAAACAACCTCGTAAAAGTAGTGTAATTTCAAGTTTGAGAAAACAACCTCGTAGAAGGGTACATTTTTTAATATGAGAAAACAACCTCGTAAGAGGGTTATATTTATAAATATTTGAAAACAATCCCGTAATACGGGGATATATATCAACCGCAGAATATAACCCCGTAATTTTGGTATAGTTGTGAGTATGGGAAAACAACCCCTTAAATGGGTTAATTTTAGAGTATAAGAAAACAACCTCGTAAAAGGAGAATATTTGTCGATATAAGAAAATAACCCCGTAAAACGTGTATATTTATAAATTTGAGAAAACAACCCATAATAGTGCTAATAATTTAATATGAGGAAATGATCCCATAAAAGTGGTATATTTATCAATATAAGAAAATAACCCCGAAAAGCGTGTCTATTTATAAATCTCAGAAAATAACTCCGTAAAAGTAGTGCAATTGCGAGTGTGAGGAAACAACCTTGTAGAAGGGGCAAATTTTTTAATATGAGAAAACAACCCCGTAATACAGGGTTATTCATCAATCGGAGAAAAGAACCTCTTAATTTTGGCATATTTGTGAGTATGAGAAAACAACCCCTTAAATGGGTTAATTTTAGAGTATGAGAAAATAACCCCGTAAAAGGGGCATATTTGTTAATATAAGAAAATAACCCCGTAAAATGTGTAAATTTATAAATTTGACAAAACAATCCTATAGTAGTGCTAATAATTTAATATGAAAAAATAACCCCGTAAAACGTGGTATATTTATCAATAATAGAAAATAACCCCATAAAACGTGTATATTTATGAATATGAGAAAATAACCCCGTAAAAGTAGTGTAATTTCGAGTCTGACAAAACAGGCTCGTAGAAGGGGTAAACTTTTTAATATGAGAAAACAACCACGTAAGAGGGGTATATTTATAAATATCAGAAAACAATCCCGTAATACGGGGATATTTATCAATCGGAGAATATAACTCCGTAATTTTGGTATATTTGTGAGTATGGGAAGACAACCCCGTAAAAGGGGTATATATGTCGATATAAGAAAATAACCCCGTAAAAAGTGAAATTTTTGAATTTGACAAAACAACCCCATAATAGTGCTACAAATTTAATATGAGAAAACAATTCCGTAAAAGTGGTATATTTATCAATATAAGAAAATAACCTCGTAAAATGTGTATATTTCTGAATTTGAGGAAACAACATTGTAAAAGTAGTGTAATTGCGAGTCTGAGAAAACACCCTCGTAGAAGGGGTAAATTTTTTAATATGAGAAAATAACCCCGTAATACGGGGATATTTATCAATCGAAGAAAATAATCCCGTAATTTTGGTATATTTATGAATATGAGAAAACAACCACGTAAAATGGGTATATTTGTCGATATAAAAAAATAACCTTGTAAATTGTGTATATTTATGAATATGAGAAAACAACCCCGTAAATGGGTTAATTTTAGAGTATGAGAAAACAACCCCGTAAGAAGGGTATAGTAATAAATATTAGAAAACAACCCCGTAATACGGAGATATTTATCAATCGGAGAATATAACCCCGTAATTCTTGTATATTTGTGAGTATGAGAAAACAACCCCTTAAATAGGTTAATTTTAGAGTATGAGAAAACAATCCCGTAATACGGGGATATTTATCAATCGGAGAATATAACCCCGTAATTCTTGTATATTTGTGAGTATGAGAAAACAACCCCTTAAATAGGTTAATTTTAGAGTATGAGAAAACAACCCCGTAAAAGGGGTATATTTATCGATATAAGAAAATAATCCAATAAAACGTGTAAATTTATGAATTGGATAAAACAACTCCATAATAGTGCTAATAATTTAATATGAGAAAACGATCCTGTAAAAGTGGTATATTTATCAATATAAGAAAATAACCCCGTAAAATGAGTATATTTATAAAAATGAGAAAACAACCCCGTAAAATAGTGTAATTGCGAGTATGAGAAAACAACCTCGTAGAAGGGGTAAATTTTTTAATATGAGAAAATAATCCCGTAATACGGGGATATTCATCAATCGGAGAAAATAACCCTGTAATTTTGTTATATTTGTGAGTATGAGAAAACAACCCCTTAAATGGGTATATTTATCGATATAAGAAAATAACTCCGTAAAACGTGTAAATTTATGAATTTGACAAAACAACCCCATAATAGTGCTAATAATTTAATATGAGAAAATGACCCCGTAAAAGTGGTATATTTATCAATATAAGAAATTAACCCCGTAAAACGTGTATATTTATGAATATGAGAAAACAACCCCGTAAAAGTAGTGTAATTGGGAGCATGAGAAAACAGCCACGTAGAAAGGGTAAATTTTATTATATGAGAAAACAAACCCGTAAGAAGGGTATACTAATAAATATTAGAAAACAACCCCGTAATATGGGGATATTTATCAATCAGAGAAAATAACCGTGTAATTTTGGTATATTTGCGAGTATGGAAAAACAACCTCTTAAACGGGTTAATTTTAGAGTATGAGAAAACAAGCCCGTTAAAGGCGTATATTTGTCGATATGAGAGAATAACCTCGTAAAATGTGTATAGTTATCAATTGGACAAAACAACCCTATAATAGTGCTAATAATTTAGTATGAGAAGATAATCCCGTAAAAGTGGTATATCTGTCAATATAAGAAAATAATCCCGTAAAACGTGTATATTTATGAATATGAGAAAACAACCCCGTAAATGGGTTAATTTTATAGTATGAGAAAACAACCCCGTAAGAAGGGTATATTCATAAATATTAGAAAACGACCCCGTAATACGGGGATATTTATCAATCGGAGAATAGAACCCCGTAATTTTTGTATATTTGTGAGTGTGAGAGAACAACCCCGTAAAAGGGGTATATTTGTCGGCATAAGAGAATAACCCCGTAAGACGGGTAAATTTATGAATTTGACAAAACAAGCCCATAATATTGCTAATAATTTAATATGAGAAGACGACCCCGTAAAAGTGGTATATTTCTCAATATAAGAAAATAATCCGTAAAACGTGTATATTTATGAGTTTGAAAAAATAATCCCGTAAAAGTAGTGTAATTGCGAGTCTGAGAAAATAGCCTCATAGAAGGCGTAATTTTTTTAATATGAGAGAACAACCTCGTAATACGAGGATATTCATCAATCGGAGAAAAGAACCCCGTAATTTTGATATATTTATTAGCATGAGAAAACAACTCTTTAAATGGGTTAATTTTAGAGTATGAGAAAACAACCCCGTAAAAGGGGTATATTTGTCGATATAAGAAAATAACCCCGTAAACGTATAAATTTATGAATTTGACAAAACAACCCTATAATAATGCTAATAATTTAATATGAGAAAATAACCTTGTAAAACGTGGTATATTTATCAATATAAGAAAATGACCACGTAAAACGTGTATATATATGGATTTCAGAAAACAACCCCGTAAAAGTAGTGTAATTTTGAGTCTGAGAAAACAGGCTCGTAGAAGGGGTACAAATTTTTATATGAAAAAACAACCTCATAAGAGAGGTATATTTATAAATATTAAAAAACAATCTCGTAATATGGGGATATTTTTCAATAGAAGAAAATAACCCCGTAATTTTGGTATCTTTATTAATATGGGAAAACAACCCCTTAAATGGGTTAGTTTTAGAGTATGAGAAAACAACCCCGTAAAAGGGGTATATTTGTCGATATAAGAAAATAACCCCGTAAAACGTGTAAATTTATGAATTAGACAAAATAACCCCATAATAGTGCTAATGATTTAATATGAGAAAACGATCCTGTAAAAGTGGTATATTTATCAATATAAGAAAATAACTCCGTAAAACGTGTATATTTATGAATTTGAGAAAATAATCTTGTAAAATTAGTGTAATTGCGAGTATGAGAAAACAACCTCGTAGAAGGGGTAAATTTTTTAATATAAGAAAACAACCCCGTAACACAAGGATATTTATCAATCGGAAAAAATAACCCCGTAATTTTAGTATATTTGTGAGTATAAGAAAATAACCCCTTAAATTGATTAATTTTATTAAATGAGAAAACTGTCACGACCCGACCTGTGGGCTCATGACCGGCACTAGGGAATGGGTAGGCGTAAGGTCACCGAATCCCGTAGTAAGCCTGACCATTCACTAACTCAAACAAATTGAAATTCGGACTCAGTCCAAAGCATTGATTCACAATAAATCTTAACCATTAAATTCTACACATGTAAATTCGGGTCTTCCTTAATTATGCTGGCAGAGCGAATTAAATATGTAGAACTTAATGGTTAAGATTAATTGTGAATCAGTGCTTTAGACTGAGTCCGAATTTCAATTTGTTTGAGTTAGTGAATGGTCAGGCTTACTATGCGATTCGGCGGCCTTATGCCTACCCATTCCCTAGTGCCAATCATGGGCCCACAGGTCGGGTCGTGACAAAAACAATCCTGTAAAAGGGGTATATTTATCGGTATAAGAAAATAACCCCGTAAAATGTCTATATTTATGAATTTGAGACAACAATCCCATAATAGTGCTAATAATTTAATATGAGAATACAACCCCGTAAAAGTGGTATATTTATCAATATAAGAAAATAACCCTGCAAAACGTGTATATTTATGAATCTGAGAAAACAACCTCGTAAAAGTAGTATAATTGCGAGTTTGAGAAAACAGCCTCGTAGAAGGGGTAAATTTTTTAATATGAGGAAACAACCCATAATATGGGAAAATTTATCAATCGGAGAAAATAAGCACATAATTTTGGTATATTTGTGAGTATGAGAAAACAACCCTTTAAACGGGTTAATTTTATAATATGAGATAACAACCCTGTCACGACCCACTTTGGGGGCCCGTGACCGGCACTAGGGAATGGGTAGGCTTAAGGCCACCGAAACCCGTAGTAAGCCTTACCAACCCGCAAATCCATATATACAATTAATCAAATATAAAGTAGTCATAATTGTCTTGCATAATAAATCATCATACTACCAACAGGAGTCAGAATAGTTATATAAATTTTAAAATTTCCTACTGCGGATACTCTAGAGTAAAAATGACAAGTATAGAAGTACAAGATAATTACAAAAGTCCAAAGAAGAAGAAGTCGGACTGTCGAATGTGCGATGGCGAAGGTCTTTAACTATCACCTGAAAAAAATTACAACTGAGACTGTCAGTCTCGAGAGTGAGTCAAAATCAAATAATCTAAGGACTATTGCAACCTTCACATGATATATTAATTATTCAGAACAATATACCAATTTCTGAATATAATTGCAATCATAATATATAATCATACACCATAATAATAAAATGATAAAAGAAGAGAGTGTAAATAAATAAAGATATTTTTACTTTCACGGGACGTGTGGCTAAGTAGAACCCTAACTCCAAATTCTAACAGCCATTTTGGCTCTCTTAATCCAAATAAGACTGGCGCCCCGAGAGCAATGCTCGACCAGGGACCTTACCTCCAGTCTGGTCACTTAAGTATCCAAATAAGAAATCTAGTAGCCATTCAGCTCTCTTAATCCAATAAGACTGGCGCCCCGAGAGCAATGCTCGACCAGGGCAAACCCATAAATATCTTATTATATGTCCATGATTATTACCGGTGCGCACGCGGTCCTGATGTAACCCATCAGGCGGCATGTTCTACAAGCCACGTTTCCCAAATCGTAATCATCACATATAATAAATATCATTATCTGATGAACTCAACCAACACATATCGAAATAAAGATTAGAGATTTAAGGTAAAACAACGTGCAATTTGTGAGGGAAAAATAATAACGTTTATCTTATTATAACATACTAATAATAATATTTATATTATTTCAAATATTAATAATCAAGTGAAATCATTTATCTTGCGATACTAATAATCATATTAAGCACAAATTCTAAATAGCATATTAAAATCAGACTAGCAATAGCGCAAAGATTAAATGACTTTAACTCACTCTCGAGACTGACAGTCTCCATTTATGTTTTTTTCAGATTCGTGACTGTTAGTTCTCCCGCGACTCTTATTCAGTAACCCGACTCCTTCATCATCGGGTGATGTATTTGATTTGGTATGTAAATTGGTAAATCTTAGATTCTCCGCAGTAGTAATAGTAAATGTATCAGTTGTAAATTTTTCTGAGCTTCGGTGTATTTTCGATCCTTTGCTCGTGTTGGACCCTTAGTGTGTGGAAGCAAGTGAAGATTTGGTTTCCGAGGAGTAGTAAGTGAGGATCGCGGATTTTCAGGTTCGCCAGTTTTGTTTAAGGGTTTTGTCGATAAGTCTTGTGGTTTATTTCTGCCGAGGAAAAGTTTCCGAGAAGCCGGGTTGGAGATGAGAGGTTCCTAATTAGTTTCAGTCTTAGAGTGTAGCCCCTTTTCTTTTAAAATTCGAGGTCGAATTTTTTTTAAGGGGGGGAGAATGTAACACCCCGAATTTTTATATATTTAATAAATGAGTTATTTTCCATATCCAATTAGTTTGATTTTTAAGGAGTAATTAAGTAAACTATTTGAGAAATGATTATATTTTGGTTATTCAAATTTTTTTTCCAAATGCATATTTATATAAGTAAAAATTATATATTGAAAAATTTTGGAAGAAATTATAAAGGATGTTTTTATAAAAGAATTTTGGGAGAATTGGTATTATAATTGATTAGTAGTATTAAATTTTAAGTTGGAAATTGATTATTTAATTTAATTGTGTGTAGGATTTAATTGGAGGATTATTTTGGAATAAGGATTAAAAGTATAATTTTATTTTTATGGGGTTTTAATGGAAATTTGTGAGTTTGGTATTTTTGTAAATAAATATGTCGGTCAGGGGTATTTTTATAATTGTGTATTTTCAATAATTCGGATTTGGCCCAAATTAAATAGTTAGGGCCTTAATTGAAAGGCTAAAAAGAAGTTTGGGGGTCAAATTGGAATTCCATGGGATGAAATTGTAAGTAATTAAGAAAGTTGAGGGACCAAGTTGTAATAAGGAAAAGTTCGGGGCCTAATGTCGAGTATTGAAAGAAATGGAATCGGGGAGAGAGAAGGTAGAGAGAGAGAGAGAGAGAGAATGCTACCGGAAGAGAGAGAGAGGGACGCTCGCAGCGCTTGGCGAGCTCCGGGCGAGGCAGCGAGCGCAGGCCCAACCAGAGCGTGAGGCGGGAATCGCTGTGGCACGGCTGGTTGCCGCCGATCTTGGTGGCGATCGGCTCCCTTGGAGAGCTTCCTTTGGAGGCGGCCGGCTTTGGTGGCCGGAGGAGAGAGTTCGGAGGCGAGGTTTTGGGTTATTTCGGCGAGATCCGTGAGGATGGACGATCGGAGGACGTATCCCGACTCTCCTCACCAAGCTCGATTGGCACCGGTTTGGTGGCGATCGGGCTTCGCTATGAATCGACGGTCGAGATCGTCCGCAAATCTCTCCGGATGATCGGGTGTCGATCGGAAAATCGGAAGTGGGGATCGTCTTCGGCTGAGTTCGATGGTGTGTTCGGATCGTCGATCGGACTCGGCCGAGAGTCGACCGAGCGATCGAGCGCCCTCGGTAATTATCTTTGGCCCGTTAATTTTGGAATTCTTGGTTTAATTGTGTCTATTGGATGGTATTGAGTATTTGATGATTTTGTGAGTCAAAATATTTGTCTCGCTTGCTCGCCTCGTGTTTTGTCGTGGCTGAGTCGGAAATAGTGAAGTTTGGGGACCCGACTCCCGTTGTTTAAATTGTTGGATATTTGGAGTGTTTTTCCGGCAGTCCTGGACCCGCTTTTACGGGGGGTAATGTTCGTGTTGTAGGGGAGGTTCACGGATTTTCAGTAGAATTCTCCCGAGTCGAGATTCTTAGACACCAGGAGTCTAGACCTAGGATTAATGATCGATTGTTTCAGCGTTTTGATAAATTATTTTCCGTGATTAGATGATCTGTCTGTTCGGCTCGCTCCAACCGAGGCACCGGAGCAGAGCTAGGAGGTCGCCCAATCCTGTGAGTTAAAGTCATTTAATCTTGCTGCTAGTCCGATTTTAATATGCTATTTAGAATTTGTGCTTAATATGATTATTAGTATCGCAAAATAAATGATTTCACTTGATTATTAATATTTGAAATAATATAAATATTATTATTAGTATGTTATAATAAGATAAACGTTATTATTTTTTCCCTCACAAATTGCACGTTGTTTTACCTTAAATCTTTAGTCTTTATTTCGATATGTGTTGGTTGAGTTCATCAGATAATGATATTTATTATATGTGATGATTGCGAATTGGGAAATGTGGCTTGTAGAACATGCCACTGATGGGTTACATCAGATCATGCGCGACCGGTAATGATTATGGACATAAGGTTATTATGGATTTGTTTGCCCTGATCGAGCATTGCTCTCTGGGCTGAGTTTAGTTGATTGCCGGAGGTAAGGTCCCTGGTCGAGCATTGCTCTCGGGGCGCCGGCTTATTTGGATACTTAAGTGACCAGACTGGAGGTAAGGTCCCTGGTCGAGCATTGCTCTCGGGCAGTCTTATTGGATTAAGAGAGCCGAATGGCTACTAGATTTCTTATTTGGATATTTAAGTGACTGACTAGAGGTAAGGTCCCCGGTCGAGCATTGCTCCTGGGCACCAGTCTTATTGATTAAGAGAGCCGAATGGCTACTAGATTTTGGGGTTTAGGGTTCTACCGAGCCACTCGTCCCGTAAAAGTAAAAATATATTTTTATTTATTTATTTATTAATTTATTATGGTATGATTATAATATGGATTGTATTTACGTGCATGGTTGATATTTTGATTCGAATGATTAATATTTTATGTGAAGGAAATAGTAGGGTATGATTATAGTATGGTTTGATATACTGATTTGAATAATCTATGTTTTTTTTGAGAAGAAGCAATAGTCTCTAGATTATTTGATTTTAACTCACTCTAGACCCATACCCATTTATGTTATTTTCAGATTCGTGACTGTTAGTTCTCCCGCGACTCTTATTCAGTAACCCGACTCCTTCATCATCGGGTGATGTATTTGATTTGGTATGTAAATTGATAAATCTTAGATTCTCCGTAGTAGTAATAGTAAATGTATCAGTTGTAAATTTTTCTGAGCTTCGGGTCTCGCCTAGTTTTTCTGGTAGACCGAAGTAATTTTGTAAAGTGTAACTATTAAGATAAATTGTGGCTTTAATAATATTAATTTGAGATGAGATTTGTTAAATCAGTGAGTGTCAGGCTTACTACGGGTTTCGGTGGCCTTAAGCCTACCCATTCCCTAGTGCCGGTCACGGGTCCACGGGTGGGGTCGTGACAAACCCCGTAAAAGGGGTATATTTGTCGGCATAAGAAAATAACCCTGTAAGACGGGTAAATTTATGAATTTGACAAAACAAGCCCATAATATTGCTAATAATTTAATATGAGAAGACGACCCCGTAAAAGTGGTATATTTATCAATATAAGAGAATAACCCATAAAACGTATATATTTATGAGTTTGAAAAAATAATCCCGTAAAAGTAGTGTAATTGCGAGTCTGAGAAAATAGCCTCGTAGAAGGGGTAATTTTTTTAATATGAGAGAACAACCTCGTAATACGAGGATATTCATCAATCGGAGAAAAGAACCCCGTAATTTTGATATATTTATTAGCATGAGAAAACAACCCTTTAAATGGGTTAATTTTAGAGTATGAGAAAACAACCCCGCAAAAGGGGTATATTTGTCGATATAAGAAAATAACCCCATAAAACGTATAAATTTATGAATTTGACAAAACAACCCTATAATAATGCTAATAATTTAATATGAGAAAATAACCTTGTAAAACGTGGTATATTTATCAATATAAGAAAATGACCACGTAAAACGTGTATATATATTGATTTTAGAAAACAACCCCGTAAAAGTAGTGTAATTTCGAGTCTGAGAAAACAGGCTCGTAGAAGGGATACAAATTTTTATTTGAGAAAACAACCTCATAAGAGAGGTATATTTATAAATATTAGAAAACAATCCCGTAATATGGGGATATTTTTCAATATAAGAAAATAACCCCGTAATTTTGGTATATTTGTCAGTATGGGAAAACAACCCCTTAAATGGGTTAGTTTTAGAGTATGAGAAAACAACCCCGTAAAAGGGGTATATTTGTCGATATAAGAAAATAACCCCGTAAAACGTGTAAATTTATGAATTTGACAAAACAACCCCATAATAGTGCTAATGATTTAATATGAGAAAACGATCCTGTAAAAGTGGTATATTTATCAATATAAGAAAATAATCCCGTAAAACGTGTATATTTATGAATTTGAGAAAATAACCTCGTAAAAGTAGTGTAATTGCGAGTATGAGAAAACAGCCTCGTAGAAGGGGTAAATTTTTTAATATAAGAAAACAACCCCGTAACACAAGGATATTTATCAATCGAAAAAAATAACCCCGTAATTTTAGTATATTTGTGAGTATAAGAAAACAACCCCTTAAATTGGTTAATTTTATAAAATGAGAAAACGACCGACCGGGTCGTGATCAGGAATGGGAGGTGTGGGTCTCGCATTCACTCTCAACAATTGAAATTGACTCACCAGCATTGATTAAATCTTAACCATTAAATTCTACACATGTAAATTCGGGTCTTGCTTAATTATGCTGGCAAAGCGAATTAAATATGTAGAACTTAATGGTTAAGATTAATTGTGAATCTGTGCTTTGGATTAAGTCCGAATTTCAATTTGTTTGAGTTAGTGAATGGTCAGGCTTACTACGGGATTCGGCGGCCTTACGCCTACCCATTCCCTAGTGCCAATCACGGGCCCATAGGTCGGGTCGTGACAAAAACAATCCTGTAAAAGGTTTATATTTGTCGGTATAAGAAAATAACCCCGTAAAATGTCTATATTTATGAATTTGAGACAACAATCCCATAATAGTGCTAATAATTTAATATGAGAAAACAACCCCGTAAAAGTGGTATATTTATCAATATAAGAAAATAACCCTGCAAAACGTGTATATTTATGAATCTGAGAAAATAACCCCGTAAAAGTAGTGTAATTGCGAGTTTGAGAAAACAGCCTCGTAGAAGGGGTAAATTTTTTAATATGAGAAAACAACCCATAATACGGGAAAATTTATCAATCGGAGAAAATAACCCCATAATTTTGGTATATTTGTGAGTATGAGAAAACAACCCCTTAAACGGGTTAATTTTATAATATGAGAGAACAACCTCGTAAAAGGGATATATTTGTCGGCATAAGAAAATAACCCCGTAAAACGGGTAAATTTATGAATTTGACAAAACAAGCCCGTAATATTGCTAATAATTTAATATGAGAAGACGACCCCGTAAAAGTGGTATATTTATCAATTTAAAAAAATAACTCCGTAAAACGTGTATATTTATGAATCTAAAAAAAGTAACCCCGTAAAAGTAGTTTAATTGCGAGTTTGAGAAAACAACCTCGTAGAAGGGGTAAATTTTTAATATGAGAAAACAACGCCGTAATACGAGAATATTTATCAATCGGAGAAGATAACCTCGTAATTTAGGTATACTTGTGAGTATGAGAAAACGACACCTTAAATGGGTTAATTTTATAATATGAGAAAACAACCCCGTAAAAGGGGTATATTTGTCGATTTAAGAAAATAACCCCGTAAAAGGTGTAAATTTATGAATTTGTCAAAACAATCCCGTAATCCTGGTAATAATTTAATATGAGAAAATAACTGCGTAAAAGTGGTATATTTATCAATATAAGAAAATAACCTCGTAAACCGTGTATATTTATGAATCTGAAAAAACAACCCCCTAATACGGGGATATTTATCAATTGAAAAAAATAATCCTATAATTTTGGTATATTTGTGAGTATGAGAAATCAATCCCTTAAATAGGTTAATCTTATAATTTGAGAAGACAACCCCGAAAATGGGGTATATTTATTAGTATAAGAAAATAACCCTGTAAAATGCGTAAATTTATGAAATTGTTAAAATAACCCCATAATAGTGCTAATAATTTAATATGAGGAAACGATCCCGTAAAAGTAGTATATTTATCAATATAAGAAAATAACCCCGTAAAATGTGTATATTTATGAATATGAGAAAATAACCCCGTAAGATGTGTATATTTATGAATCTGAGAAAACAACCCCGTAAAAGTAGTGTAATTGCAAGTCTGAGAAAACAGCATCGTAGAAGGTGTAAATCTTTTAATATGAGAAAACAATCCCGTAAGAGGGTATATTTATAAATATTAGAAGACAACCTCGAAATACAGAGATATTTTTCAATCGAAGAAAATAACCCCGTCATTTTAGTATATCTGTGAGTATGAGAAAACAGCCCCATAAATGGCTTAATTTTATAATATGAGAAAACAACCCCGTAAAAGGGGTATATTTGTCGGTATGAGAAAATAACCTCGTAAGACATGTATATTTATGAATTTGAGAAAACAACCCCATTATAGTGCTATTAATTTATTATGAGAAGATGACCCCGTAATAGTGATATATTTTTCAATATAAGAAAATAACCTCATAAAATGTGCATATTTATGAATATGAGAAAACAACCCCATAAAAGTAGTGTAATTCCGAGTCTGAGAAAACAGCCTTGTAGAATGTGTAAATTTTCTAATATGAGAAAACAATCCCGTAATACGGGGATATTTATCAATCATACAAAATAGCCCCGTAATTTTGATATATTTGTAAGTATTCAAAACAAACCCTTAAATGGGTTAATTTTAGAGTATGAGAAAAACCCCATAAAAGGGGTATAATTGTCAATATAAGAAAATAA